>NC_051178.1:29780278-29947077 GCF_013339695.2 Rhipicephalus sanguineus
TCTCGAGGTTCTAGCGCTGTGTACTGATTTAGTTGACTAGTCGCCACTACCTGTGAAAGTGTGGTCTCCGCAGACACCACGATACTCCCCTTCTCATCCGCTTTGGTACAGTATTCCTGCGACGTCTCTATTGGCTCCCCTGTTCTTTTGACACCGGCTGAAGCTACTGTCCACCGCAAGTGCTTCTTGATAGCTTGCCGCGGTGCTCAAGATTCAAAATAAGAGGGCAATCTGTTCCCAATGTGTTTTTCTGTCCTTCCATCGTACTGCGGGGAGAGTGCCTTGGCAGCGTTGATGACCTTGATTGCGTTTTAGCAACTGTCCGTCACTGATCAGCCGACTTGCCTCCAGATTAACGGCGTCAATTGTCCCCGCTCCAGCTTCTCTGCCATCATTCACTGATGCACTTTCTAGATGCATCGACAGCCACCTTATGTCCCAAGCAGCATGCAGACATCATCGCCCTGCTTGAACGCTTTCGTGCCAGTGTCGATCACCAGCAACGATCCTTGGGCCGGTCTGCAACTGTAGCTCATCACATTAATACCCTTTATGTCAGCGCCCATATCGTGTGTCAGCAGCCGAGCGTCACATCGTCGAGCAAGTTGACGACATGCTTAACGGAGGGACGTGGCAAAGAAAACTTTTTGTTATTTATGAAGGTAAAGTAATTAAATTGGCATGCAGATGTGGTTGCCTATGCTGATATCAAAGCTGAAATCAGTTAAGAGCTATCTGTAGTTGGTTTTGAGTTAGACACTTGATGGACTCACAGTCATCCCAAATAAATGAATTTGACCTAAGTTCGTCAAAATTTTGCTGTAGTAATTCACAAGTGGGGCCATTCTGTGCCGTAATTTTATTGGTTTATTTTTTATTACTCAATTAAGCACATAAAGATATTTAAATTCACCTGTACATATTGTCTTACCAACATTTTTTACAAAATGCCAATTATAAAATCTGAATGATGTGCAGAGACAATATGGACAGCTTTACGGCACTCGTCGATGTTTCAGGATCTAAGTTCAAAAAACGGAATGGTCTATCTTTATTTGTTGTGAAATGGCACTGGGATGACTGGACGGCAACTGCAACAAACAATGAGAGCTGAGAAAACAGAACTACAAGAAAATGGAGCTTAGAGCTAGGAAAACGGAGCCAGAAGGGAGCTGCTTTTATTTTTCGTTGCAGAAAAGCAACATTGTGGTTACCTTGAGCTCCAATGATGAGCTCAAGTTCATCACTGAGCTCCTCTTTATGATGATGCCAAGATGGCAGCACTGTGCCAAGGGAAAGCTACGAGATTTGCATTTTCTAAGACCAATTTTCTCAGTTTTTGATGAAGCCCACTAGTAAAGCGCCTTTTTCTCAACTTTACTGACATTTTTTAATATTTCACATTGATGTAAAAGGTGGTCTGAGGGTAGCAAGAAAAAATAAATTGATAAATTGTAGATTTTGACCAAATTTATAATTTCCATTGCCACGTCCCCCATAAGCGTGGCTTTGTTCAGCTGTCTAACAGCCGTGGGCATCGCCGGTAGTTCTGGTAAAAGACGGCTCAATAAGGTTTGCACTGACTATCGATGGCTGAACAAGATCACACGCAAAGATGTCTACCAGTTAGCTCACATAGATGATGCCCTCGACTGCTTACAAGGAGCAGAGTCCTTCTCTTCGTTAGATCTGCGCTTCGGTTACTGGCAGGGGCCAATAACTGAGGCTGACCGCCCCGAAACAGCTTTTGTTACTCCCGATGGCATGTACGAATTAATTGTCGTGCCATTCGGGCTATGCAGTGCGCCTGCCACGTTAGAGTGCATGGTCAACAACATGCTCCGTGGCCTGAAATGGCAGGTGTGTCCGTGCTACCTGGATGACATTGTAATATTTGCCCGTGACTTTCAAATGCATCGTCAACGCTTGGAAGCAGTGCTTACTTCCCTCAAATCTGCTGGTCTACAGCTGAATTTGCAGAAGTGTCGCTTTGGCACTCAAAAGCTCCTTATTTTGGGCCACGTCATCTCCAGAGAGGGTGTTCTTCCTGATCCGACAAAACTTCTGCAGTTGCAGAGTTTCCTAAACCAAAGTCACTGAAAGACGTTCGCAGTTTTCTCGGCCATTGTTCGTCTTTTTTTGCCGTTTCATTTGCAACTTCGCATCCATCATGGCACCTTTGACTGAACTCCTTCGTGGCATAGTTTCCTACATTACTTACTAGAGGGAACTCTGGTGCTAGTGTCTATTGGAGCTGCAACGCATGACGCTTCAGTCAGCATGGGAATGATGAGTAGTACACAAATTTGTCTAAACTTTGTTCTTTTCGGCTCCGTTTGGCTGCGCGTCGGCTGCATCCACTTTGTTGCAAAACAAAGTTCAACAAAAGTCGGGTGTTCCACTTCACCACTTAACTTTTTTAGGCTCACCAAATCAAACCTGGTCACAAAGTTTACAGCGGTCTATTCTTTTATCCGAAACGAACGCCAAAACACAGCAATAAACAAAGCCACAAGTACGTTTGAAGTGGCAAGCATGAAGACTAGGCAAATTTGTGTACAACCCATCATTCCCATGGTAGCTGAACGATCGCAGCGCCAGAGTCTCCTCTAATTAATTTTAGGAAACTATGCTTCATGGCATCCGCGACCTCACAGGATGGTTATCAGCCGGCAACGATGCATTCACCACACTATGCTGCCTTCTTACCTCACGTCCAATACCACGTCATTTTGACCCACTCGCCCCGACTGAACTGCACGTGGATGCTAGGGGTTTCGGTCCTGGCGTTGTGTTAGCATAACAAACCTGAATTTCATGAGTACGTATGAGTCTGTTACGCCAGCAGTGTGCTCAGCAAAGTCGAAGCCAACTATTCAGTTACCAAAAAGGAATCTCTAGCAATCATGCGGCCATAGGCAAGTTTCGACCCTATCTTTACACCCATTTAGCGTGGTCACAGACCACCGTGCATTATGCTGGCTTTTTTCGTTGAAAGATCTATCCGGCCAGCTTGCACGTTAAGCACTAAGTCTCCAGGAGTACGACATTCACGTCGTTTACAGATCTGGACGCAAACATTCATTCTGATGCTGATGCTCTGCCCCGGTCACCTCTCCCATCTGATGATTCGTCCCAGTCTGTGTCATCCTACGACGCGTCCTCAATCTCCGTCAGTGACATGCATCTGGAGCAGAAGAGCCCTGGGTTTGCCTCTCTTGTGGATTTGTTATGCAGGCCTCCATCGCACACCATCCCTAGAGAACTCCTAGAATAGGAGCTGAGCAAGTTGGTAAGTTAAGTATTCATTATAAAAAGACGGGGCGTCCAAACATGGACACAAGAAGTCAGGACACCACAAACGCCGACTTACAACTGAAGAGATGCACAACGGCGGAAAAGAGAGAAGGCACGAAAACTTATCTGCGCATGCCCGTGCAGCAGGCGAACCTATCAATCCGACACGCGTGGGGGTCTGCGTAGAAGATAAATGTTAAGGCATTTGGTTTCATCTATATGTAAGTTAATCGACGGTTGGCTCACGCATGCGCTACCACCTCTGTTCGATACACAATGCCGCAATCATCAGGCGCGTTTCTTCATTTCTATGCCTGTACAACACTGTGCATTCGTCGAATTTTGGCGTGCACTTACACTCTGGACAATGTAAAGGTAGATTAGGTGGTGAGCCTCCGGTTAGAGATCTCTTATGTTCCAATAATCTCTGGTTAATCCAGCGGCCTGTCTGCCCTACGTAGAAGCGGCCACAGCTGAAAGGGACTTTATACACCACTCTTGTACGGCAATCCGTGAATTTGTTGGTGTGTTTTATGAAACAAATATTTGTCAGCTTCTTGTCTTTTACTCGCTCATTCTTCCTCTGCACAGCGGCTCAAATCTTGCCTAGCTTATTGGCAGCCGTGAAAACGTTAACGCCATATCTACTTTCTACTTTCTTTAGCCTGTGAGATATGCAATGAATGTACGGTATACCTAAGACATGTTTCTTCCGATTGCTTTCTGCAACCATGCTCTGACTTAACATAAGACATCTAAAAGGTGCGTAACCTCTGCGTTAAAGCTATCACTCATTTCGTGCTTGCACCACTTGCTCATGTGCCTCCTTTCACGCCGATCCACAGTGTGCACATGCTGGAGTGTTGAGAACTTACCTGATGGGAAACTTTGTGTGCAAAAAACAAGACAATTCACACAGTACGAGAGAGACAGAACGGGCACTACTTTCATCTAGTACTTACGCATGCCTTACACACGCCTGTGCCACCTCTACTATTGGTGTAGAATGTACCGCTTTGTCCACCACTACATTCGCTTCTGTCTCGCTTGCAAATGGTGGAAGGATACCCCTACTCGTTCTCGCACTCCTCTGTAGCCTCTACCTGGTCCTGCCAGACCCTTTGACAGTTTCGGCATTGATCTATATGGACCTTTTCCCATCACTTCTGCTTGAGACCGCTATATATTTGTGCCATCGATCACCTGACACGCTACGCGGAAATTTCACCACTGCCATCTGCATCAGCGAGTGATGTCTGCTCTTTTACATTACACCACCTTGTTTTACGTTAAGCCGCACTGCGTGCGCTGCTCAGTGACCGAGGGTGCGTATTTGTCTGAAGCCGCTTAATCGCTTCTAAATGAATGCTGCATAATTCACCAGACCACAAATGCATACCATCCTCAAACTAATGGCCTGGCAGAACCCTTTAACTGAGCATTGGCCGATATGCTGTCAATCTACGTCGATTCTGATCTCTCGAACTGGGGCTGCGTTCTCACTTTCGTGACGTACGCACATAATACTGAGACTCAGATCACCAAGGGATTCTCCCCATACTTTCTACTTTACGGATGCGAGCCCTTCTGCACGCTAGACACCATTCTTCCGTACCATCTCGACGTGACTCAGCTGAGTCATTTCCCAGGCAGCTAAATACGCCGAGGAGTGTCGCCAGCTTCCCAGATTCCTCACCACTTCCGATCGGCAATGCCAGAAACACCATTGCGACGGCTCGAGGGCTCAAGCATCTTATATACCTGGTTCGCTTGTGTGGCTCTGGGTCCCTTCCGCCAACCCTGACCAGTCATCAGAACTTCTGCTGTAGTACCATAGCCCTTACCGCGTTGTCCAGCAATCACCGCCTGTAAATAACATCAATGAGCCGCTTGCGCAGTCTTCTGATCGACGCCGTGGACGCGAGACTGTGCATATACAGACTCAAGCCTTACTACGATCCTACTGTAGCCTCCTGGCCCTAAGTCACCAGGATGACTTTTTCCGGAGGGGACATAAATGTAATGAAGATCAGCGCCGTTCCTAAAGCAGAGGGGTACCACTCTCGGGTAGGACTACGTTCGGGTTGGTGCATCGGAACGCTCTTGCCTGCTTGACTGTTATTCCTTGGCCTGCCGTGACGGTTCCTACTGTTTATTAAACCCTGTTTTACTTCGATGAAGACTGGTTCCTTTGTGAAAACATTGGCTCCAACCTTTCCTTTTTCGTTCACTGTTATTTTTAAAAATTGTGCATTTGCCGGTGGAAGCTATGCCTCTACACAATTAGCAGCGTCGTTTGCAGTCTTTAACACAGCGTTACTTGTACCTTTGAATAGTTCACTGTAGTGCATCATTGTCTCCCACACACTGCCTCTTTCTCTCTTCCTGCCTTCCTTTCTTTACTCTACATTAGAATAGCAGAGCGTAGAGACAGAGCACCTCTGGTCAATCATTATTGTACTCCTCGTGTTGTTCGCGTAATAAATCAAGAGGAAATTGGCCTCTTGGAACTTCAGAAAGGAAAGTGTGGTGCTTGAGTTTCACTGTGTTAACTGTGTTCTGTCATTCTTTACACCTTAGCATGTTAAACTTGTGCTTTTACTTTTTCATAGGGCGATCGGCTCGCCTGTTAGCCAAGCGAGCCGAGAAAATGGAGCTGACCCGGCAATTCGCTTGCCTGGCAGCTCGGAGGGCCGCAAGGGCAGAGCCCAAGGCAGCTTCGCCGGAAAGCTTGTCGTATGTATTCTCTTGTTTTCTATTTTGCTGCGCCCTTACTGTGTTTTACATGTTAGCCAGAGATACCTTAACATTCAATAGTGCTATAATTTCTGTAGTAAATCAGTCTGACACCCAGTGGTGAAATGAATGTAGGTTTATCGACGCACACTCCTTTTATAGTGTGAGTGATAACTCGTGATAAGGCCACCGCTCCTTGCGTGGGTGATAAGCGATGAAATGTACATGTGACGTCAGTACATAACAATTTCTTCTTATAAAAATCTATGGTATGGTTAACGCTCTAACTGTTAAAGCTAACTCTGTTTTTGTTTGCCGTGTAGTGCATGGGCAGCGACAGGTGGATGTACTATTGAAAATTATATATTTCTTTTAATAGGTCAGCAGCATATGCTTCGGTATCTGCGTTATCGTTCGACAACAATTTTTGTCAGTGGATGTAGACTTTTTAAATCCGATGAAATAATCCTGTTCCTTCCTGAATGTTATGCCAGTACTCTTTTTAAGGGCGATCGCTTGCCTGGGTCCATTTTTTCTTGATTTACGATTTAATCTTGAACTTTTTTTTTTACTAAGCCTGCCTAATGCAAGGATCTTTTGTGTTGTTAAAAATAACTTGCTGACATGCTGTAGCTGTTGCACTTGCTTAAAGGATAGTCCAACAGAGAAAAAATCTTGCCAAATCATGCTGCTCTCCTGTCATTTCTTTCTTCATCAGGAACAAGCGCAAGAGAAAGTGCGTCCGGGCTCCCAGTTCCAGCTCTGAGAGCCCAAAGAGAGCTGCTAGGCGCGAGAGAAGTCCGGTTCCTCAAGAGGAACGCCCTCCAGAAACGCCTTGCACTGGGATGGAGCTGACGACGACGACGGGCGGAGAGCAGGAGGTGGAGGACGAGGTGGATGCTTGGATTTCGTCTCTCTGGAGGCAAAGGGAGGCCGAGATTGGAAAGGCTGCAGCGATGAGGACCACAAAAGCTCCTCCCACAACTCATCCCAAGATCTCCAAGCGGCCTGTTCGTGAGAGGCGTGGCAAGGAACCCCCTAACCCACCTGAAGGTGAGAGTGCATTTTTCGTATAAAGTTTAAAGTGGTCAACCACGTTGCTGGTGAGAGTGGCTGTAGGCACAGATATTTTACACTGCATGACATTGGAAAGGAGCCTATGCAATGGTGAATGCTCTCAAGTATTTCTTGCATTTGTGCCGTGCTCGTTGCCCAAGGTCAGATTAGCTGCACACTGCTTATGGCACTTGTAGGCGTGAGCATCAGCTTGAAGTGGCACTTCAGAGGAAATCAGTTTTGACTAACAGAATTACCAGTCTGTAGTTGCTAAGTTGCCTCACTTGATCTTAAAGGGGTGCTGACACCTTTCTTCAATGGCGAGTTTACTCTGCCATACAAATCTCCTGTATGCAGAGACGGCTCTGAGCAAGTGTGAAGCTCAGCGAATGCTGATAAGATTTTATTTTTATATTAAGATCAATTTTTCCATGGTGCACCTACCAACGTCAACACTAGCAAGACGTCGAGCTACAGTACTGATTGTGGCGACTTCACGCAGCAGTCTGGCTAGTTGTGATGACGTTAGGTACCAAAACTTCCAAGATGGCCGCTTGTGCATCACCATGGAGCCACACTGTGGAGCGGCCGTGGAAACGTCGCATATATTGTGCGAGCACGTGTGCAGAAACTCGTACCGCGTCGTGACATCGGGGTGCAGTAGGAACTGAAACTAGTTTTCAGAAATATACTGTAATTACTTTTTCAGGGTGTACTCGCGCTTAGCGCTGCCTATTGTAGGCTCTTGAGGGCTGGACCTTTCATTTGACGCAAAAAGACAACTGAAAATTTTCGTCTCAGTACCCCTTTAAGAGGAGGCTCGGTAAGCTATGAAATGGAGACTAAAGGTTGGTGGGCATGTTGCCCTGGCCTTTACACACTTGCTTAGCTCAATGTCGTGGATTTCGAGTCGGCTCGTGGCTGTAGAATTGTTGTTTATGGGAAGAAACATACGTTGCCTTTTACAAGGTACGAAAACGCGACCGAGCAAGTTTGTAAAATTCCTATGCCTAACCAAAGCATGAAGGCTTCAGTACAAAAGGAAGCATGACCTCTGTTTTGCCATGTGAATGAAAATAAAGGCTAGGACAAGTGTTTGACATGTTTAGCGAGAAGGTCAAACCAGAAATCTGATGCATATAAATTTAAGAAATGCTCTGGTGTTCCTGAAGCACGCACACACAGGACAGGACAACCACTGAATTGATTTGAAAATAAATTTGTTGCATTTGAAAGCCGATTTTTACTGACCTTCAGAAAGGGCTTTAAAACCTCGTAGTTATCGCATATATACGAGACTTGAAGCGCAAATTAACAAATCAGTCCCCGATTTTTCATTTGTGCTGCATGTAGGGCAAACGTGACGCAAAGTCTCCCACTAATCTAAGAGCCATCTAAGAGTCTGTCAATTAGTATGGACCAGCTTGCAGCGGCACAGCTCACGTGCAATTGGTGGATAATGGCAGTGATCATTTAAGCTGCCATTACATCAATGTTGCTTCATGCAAATAAGTTAGATTAAAATTTGTCTGTCTGTTAGATTGTTGTTGCTGTGGCTTGGGAAGCTTGTTTTCAGTGTCTCTACTGCATAAACTTTTCAAATTTTTTATTAACTCGGCGTTTGAGCAACGTAAGACTTCATAGTTTCTTTCAGGAAATATTTGCAGTATTTTACTTTAACTTTAATATGCTTAAACTGCTACGGTTGAAAAGTGCGCTGAATGGTAGAGCATTGATATTCATTTATTGATTTCATGCTGAAGGTGTCACGAATGTACGGACCGTAAACTGTGTAACACTTGTGCAACGGAACAGCTTTGTCAATTTCAACTTGTACTTGGGAAGCCTTAGTACAAATCACCCTTGCTGCTATTCTCTACAAGACAGAGAACTGGAAATATTGTTTTTTTGCTTGAGCAGCGCGTGGTGCAACTTACTTCATGGTTGCTATATTGTTTCAGGGGTTCTTCAACAGGCAGCCCATGATGCGTTTGTGCAGCCAAGTAAGTTGTATTTTGATTATTTTTTTAACTGCAGTATGATAGATGTGCTCGATTCATAAATGTGATATACAGTAAAACCTCGTCAATTCAGTCACTGGGACTGTGAAAAATCTTCGAATTAGGCGGGCTTTCGAATTAACCAAACATACAAAAAACACACATTACTGAAAGTAATCGGAGGTAGTCGTTTGCTATCCCTGCTAGTTTGCGGCTCCAAGGGTCATGTTTTGCAGCAATGCCCGGTCCCAATTTTGCTGCTAAACCGGTGAAACAGAAAGCCTCACTGACTGCCAGCTCAAAAAAAAAAAGGAAAGAAAATCTCGCGGTCAACTGAAATGCACGCCCGTGGAAGAGAAGACGTGCTTCACTGCAACACAGTGGCGACACCTGGGCAGCATGTCACCTGCTGAGGTGAAAGCTGCTAATTGCCCGAGCAACTGCCAATCGGAGGTTCGCATACATCGCGAATTCTGTCTCAGACTGTCCTTTAATAATTCCTTTATTTTCCCAGAAAGAAGGGGTAAATCACAACGCTATGACATTGCGAGAAACATGCGACACGCTGCCCGCGTGTCACAGCTGTGTTGCTGTGAAGCACGTCATTTCCACGGCCGCCCATTTCAATTGACCACGATACCCAAGGGGTCCCCGTTTATTGTTTGTTTTGCGCTGGCAGTTGCGAGGCTGAGGCTGGGGTGTTTCACCTGTCACTCGTTAGTATCGCTACAGTACATTGCCTTGAGGCTCCAAAGGGCCGTCGTTTCCTCGGATTAGCGGCGAAATCGGGATCAAGAATTGGCAGATGGCACCCAAAGTTTTCGAATTAACCAGGCTGGTACCGACCGCAGCCTAAAGTTATCCACTCAAATTGACATTTCAAAATACGGGACCGCAGAAATCCTGCGAACTAAGCGGGATTTCGAAATAACAGAGTTCGAATTAATGAGGTTTTACTGTATTTCTACTTCATGGTTGATATATTTGGAGCCAAAGGGCATGTTGCAGAGACAAGCAAGTTGTATATTGACTAATGCTTTCTTTTTAAATTTTAACATGGCTACAGTATATACTGTATTTTCCAGTGTACAAGTTGCACCTTTGTATAAGATGTGCCCCCTACATTTTACAACTTTCGTGCACAAAAATATATGATGGACCTCTGTAGAAGCTTCGGTGAATGCATTACCGAAGGGTGATTCCACGAGAGATCGAACGTGCATGCCCGCTCGATATTTTTTTGTCTGGTTTTCCGATATGCTGTGTGGGGACATTCCAAGTGCACAGAACGGAAAATTTCATTTTCAAGAAACGCTCCCAGCGCGGCAGAAAAAATTGAAGATGGCGGCGCGGGCGTCCTGTCTTTGCTTATTGTAATATATTTTTTATTTCACAGCCGAATTTAATGCAAGCTATAAATGTTGTTGAAAATTTTTGCTTGTGGTTTTAAGACGCATCACTGTGAAATATATTCATGCTTGCCTTATGCTGTTTTCAAAAGAGAAAAAATTTAACAAATGACAAGCATGGCCCAAGCCAAAAAAAGTTTGCTAACTTTGATGCTTCTTGGTGTGTTTGCTTTTTCACAGAGAAACTTCGAAAAAGAATCAAATGTAAAACAAAGCCTTTTCAACGTTTCTGCGAAAGATTGTTTTCCACTAGGCCATGCGAAAGAAGAAAAAGATATTTAAGGGAGAGAGTTTTTTGATGAAAGCTCATGTTCAAAAACCAAAATTAAAAACTCCGTTCTGAATTATGACGAATTTTTTACCGAAGAGCGTTATGTCAGTAAGAATGTGGTTTCAATACAGTCACCGACCGTTTATTCGGACACGTTCGCGGCACCGCCACTTGTCCTATTGTAGTAATGTAAACTCGCGATCGAAAATTCGGACGCCCCACAGTGTGCCGTTCGACTTTTCGTACTCTGGCTGGCTGATCGAGTGCGACGTTGAACGCTAGGACAAGCTGTCAGCAATGTTTACAATATTTTTGCTAGGTTGCCAGCACTGAAGTGTTGCACTGAGATCGTTCCAGTGTCAAAATCCATGCAGAAATTACTGATCTCGAAGGCTATGTTTGTTGGCTACACGTAACGGTTGCCTTTTGGCTTTAGCCAGTCAAGTATCCATTGAACAGCTACCACGGCCAAACAGCAGGCCAAGCCAAGAACGGAATCTGCTCAGTGCGGCGTTTGACGTGAATGATGGGGCGTACGAGTGCGACCTAAACAAAGAGTATGACAACACGAGCTTTTTTGGTTGCAAAAGGGCCATCGATAGACAAACTACCAAAACACTTCAGAAGGTACCGGCTGAGGTACAACTGCCAGTACAGTCGAGCCCGACTGTATCGAACCCGTTTATATCAAATTATCCCGTATATCGAACAATTTCTAAACACGGTAAATTTACATTGAGAATATATAGCAAAAGTTACTGTTACATCGAACGAAAATAGCAACGACAACCGATATATCAAACTCCATGTGCCTCAAAAGTGCCCCAGCAAGTTGGCTTTCCCTCGCGGTGGAGGGGAAAACTGCCGGCGCCACCCTAGAAAAAGTGGTTTAGACCCGGTTGTGCACGGGCGAACACCCCCCTGCAAGAAATGATCCTGGCCCGCTCGCAGCGCTTACAGCCAATCAGAGGCCGTCGTGCTTTCTCAGAGGTACAGAGGCGGTAGAAGTGAGCGCCATTTTTTCTTTCTTTATGCTTGTGTGCCTGCTGCTGCCTGTTTTCCTCGAGTCCTCATTCAGCGTGGTCCGTGCTGGTGGTGTTGCCTGTTGGTGCTCTGTGAACCTTCGTGTCGGCAGGGAGCTTAAGATCGACTTGCTCGGAGCTCTTTCTATGTTGAGTAGATCGTGGGCAGATGTCACGAAGGAGACGATCCAGAACTGCTTTAGGCGTGCCGGCTTCCGCATGCCTGGTGATGACACCCCAAATTCCGATGACAGCACTGAAAACACCACAGGTGTTTCCGCCGAAGTTTGGAGCGAGCTGGCAGAGTTCCCGGGAGCTATCGACGGATCGACATTCGACGAGTTCGTCAGTGCGGACGATGTCGCCATCATGGGTGAGCTACAAGATGAGGACTACGTTGCAGACGTCGTGCCGACCACGAGCCAAAGCGAAAACAATAAGGAAATTGACGATGGCCCATTGCCTACATCCTCCGAAGTGATTAGTGCACTTGCGTTGGTCCGGCGCTATTGCGTGAATGTGGAAGGTTGCAGCCTCAGCTGCTCCGACTCGTTGGACAACGTGGAGGCGTGTGTGCTGTCGCAGGCAGCGAAGTCGTTGACACAGAAGAAAATCCAGGACTATTTTGTTCCAAAGTAGGGCACGCAAGTAAGCCACCATATTAATAAAGTACTTTTCTTATTGTTATGTGCCTTTGTGTCAAAATCCTATAGCGGGCCTATATCGAATTATGCCATATATCGAACTAATAAACGTTTTTTGGCGAGTTCGATATACCCGGGTTCGACTGTATCCCTTCTCGCTTACAACAGATCTAAAGGGTATCCCGTCTTTATGGGTCTTTGCAGTAAAAAATAGACAGACATTTACCTTTACATGTGGAAATGTTCTTTGCCAGTCTCCTCATCTCAAGCTGGTTGCACTTTTTCACGGTGTAGTCGTCTTGTCTTGTCTCGTCCGTTTGCGCTCAACATATTACAGAATGAACCGACGCGCCCAACAAAGTATTTTATTAGACAACACGAGCGCTGCAACATCAACTAGCCCAATATCGTTCCCTTTTGGCGTTTGAGGGTTTGTCAGATGTTTCTGTGCCTAGGCCTGATCTGCGTCCCAAGCTTTTGCGTCTCGCTCCCTTGTTTGTTGCCAATGCCTCCTTGACTAGGTGCCCGCCGCGGTTCCCTCACTTCCCCCACAAATCTGTGAGGCGGCGCTCGTAGCCTGACCGACTTCCGGCGGCAGCGGAAATGCACCTACCGCAGCAGACAACGTTGTCAGTTCCACCGCGTCTGGCACCTCCGAGACGGTAACAGGCGTGATGACAATCTCGGAGGCAGCAGCGCGTGACCTTTGTTGCAGGCGTGCGCCATAGGCGGCGCTCGTTGCCTGACCGCGGAGAAAAAGAGGGAGAGGGTACGGAACCGGGTTATCGGTCCACGCGGCAGGCATCTAGTCAAGGAGGCATTGTTGTTGCTTGGAGTGCGATGCCTAATCTGCTGAAGTTGCTCCGACGCCGCCTGTTCCATGTGCGCCGTCGGAACTAAAGAAACGCGGCAACTACAAGGCCCCGACGATGGCGAAAAAAGCAGCGATTATTCACCAGGTGGAAGGCGGCCGACCTCAATCCCAAGTTGCTTGGGTGCACCTTGGGTGTTTTTGGCATCTTGATAGGCATCTTGATAGTTTTATTGAGTTAAGAATGAACGCCCCATAAAGCTGATGCCATCAGAGGCATTAAGAACTGCAAAAGTACGCAAAACACGTTGCCAAGGTCGAGGGATAGTAGCTTTTAGTAGAACTCGTTGGGCTAGTTGGTGCATTGCATCGAGGAATTCCACTTTTGTGTCTCCTTCACCGTTTCCTGTGTTAGTCTGTTTTCGGCTGGGTATAATTCCTTGATGGATAGTAGCTTGGTGACATATCTTGTGCAGTACAACCACTCTAATTTCCGTAGAAGCAGCCCTCCCGCTACCTATAGTATTTGCATGGTCAGCATGTTTGAACGAATGGTGATGATTTAATATTGTTTAAGCTTAAATGTGTTAATGCTAAAATTTTGGGGGGAGCGGGTGTATGAGGTGAGACGGCGCGCAAGCTGGTAGACAAAGGCTTGCAGTGAACACAAGAATCGCGCCACCCTCAATACGCATCACAACTTAGAGAAGTGCTTTTTCGAATATAGTCAGTCGCCAACGGCGACAGAAGCAAAAACTAAGACGTTTACGGTGAGGAGACAGCAGGCAGCTGGGGTGCCGCCGAGGGAAAAAAATCGCGAGGTGTAAGGGGAGGTGGGGGGTATGCCGCCGCCGTAGATCCATACGACGGATACTAACGGCACAGAAGTACCCCGCCACGGTGGTCTAGTGGTTATGGCGCTCGACTGCTGACCCGAAGGTCGCGGGATCAAATCCCGGCCGCGGCGGCTGCATTTTCGATGGAGACGAAAATGTTTGAGGCCCGTGTACTTAGATTTAGGTGCACGTTAATAATTCCAGGTGGTCGAAATTTCTGGAGCCCTCCACTACGGCGTCTCTCATAATCATATCGTGGTTTTGGGACGTTAAACCAAAGATATTATTATTATTAACGGCACAGAAGTGCAGTTACGCGAAGAATAGACAAATGTTGCAGCGACACAGTCTATATAAGGACAGAATTGTAGTAGGCGCGCTACTTATAAATGTACCGTGCTTGTAATCAGCCAAGTCATTTTAAAAATACTGCTTTACTGTTACATTCGAGGCTCTGACTTAGTAATGTTTGAGGTTTGAAAAACGTGTAGACAAAAACGTGCTCTATTTTCGGAAAAACACGTAATTCCATTCCCATTCCATTCCATGCAAAAGGTGCTCAATTCAATTCCCATTCCATTCATCCAAGCATTGTCTCCATTCAATACCAGGGTCTCGAAAATGTTGAATGATTCCGGAGTTATTCCAATTCCGGACTGGCAACTCCGCAACACTGTCGTGTACAGACGTGCATTGACAAGTTTTTCCAGCTGCTGGGCCAAAAAAGGTGCTTTTTTCTTGCGACTACTTTTTTTCGGCTTCCTGATTATTCGGGCTTTTCGGCGGTACTCGCAGAGTCCGAATAAACGGTCGACGACTGTATTAAATTATAAACATAGCACCCTTCTCTGAGGGCACTACATGTAATTTGTCGTATTCGCCATAGCTACAGATGCTTCTTATGCATTTTTCCTGCCTTGTGAAGATTCCATGCTACCAGTGCTGCGGGTGCGACTAGTAGCTTCGATGAAGACAGGTTCCCTTGCGATTTGGCTCCAACCATCCCTCGTTAATTCACTGTTAATTATCTTTAACAATGGTGCATTTGTAGCTGGAAGCTTTGCCTGTAGACATTTAGCAGCATCGTTTGCAGTCTATGCCACAGCATTGCTTGTGCTTTTGCATAGTTCACTGTAGTGCTTTTTTCTCTGTTCTTGCCTTTCTTTCTTTACTCTACATTAGAATAGCAGGGCGGAGAGACAGAGCACCTCTGGTCAACCATTATTGTACTCCTCGTGTTGTTCGCGTAATAAATTAAGAGGAAATTGGCCTCTTGGAACTTCAGAAAGGAAAGTGTGGTGCTTGAGTTTCACTGTGTTAACTGTGTTCTGTTATTCTTTACACCTTAGCATGTTAAACTTGCGCTTTTACTTTTTCATAGGGCGATCGGCTCGCCTGTTCGCCAAGCGAGCCGAGAAAATGGAGCTGGCCCGGCAATTCGCTTGCCTGGCAGCTCGGAGGGCCGCAAGGGCAGAGCCGAAGGCAGCTTCGCCGGAAAGCTTGTCGTATGTATTCTCTCGTTTTCTATTTTGCTGCGCCCTTACTGTGTTTTACATGTGTTAGCCAGAGATACCTTAACATTCAATAGTGCTATAATTTCTGTAGTAAATCAGTCTGACACCCAGTGGTGAAATGAACGTAGGTTTATTGACGCACACTCCTTTTATAACATGAGTGATAACTCGTGATAAGGCCACCGCTCCTTGCGTGGGTGATAAGCGATGAAATGTACATGCGACGTCAGTACATAACACTCCTTCCTTCTAAGATAAGTTATACTACAAAGAATACCAAGCTATGTTGGGCTATTCATTAATGCCATAACGTAGGGCAGGCCGTCGAACGCACGCTGACCTTCGAGGCGCGATCGAATCTTGGTTGGTGTGCTCTGGGCTTGCCTCTGGTGCCTCTGGGCTCGTCAGCTGCTGCTGTGGGCGTCTTGCGCTTGGCTCTTGAGCAGGTTGACCCGGGCTCGCCCTTATGGTTGCTTCTGAGGCAGTCGGCTGGGGTCGTGTTGCCGTGGGAAACAGCTCGGCATGGCAGCTCTCCCCGGTACCTTTGTCTGATTCAGACGTCGTCCAGGCGCTTCTCAGTTGGTTCCGATGTCGGTGATGGCGCTCGCTGTTATCCACTTGGACCGTGTACGACACCGGGCCTCTGACCGCCACCACTCTGGCCGCCTTGCACCTGGGACCTGGAGTGAAGCTTTTAGAGTAGACAGTGTCACCGACACAGTACCTCTTTGTAACTGAGTGGTGAACCTCAGGTGCATGTTGTCGGTCTGGATGAAGACAATCCAGCGCAGTTCTCATCCTTCGCCCCATCATCATTTCTGCTGGCGATTTCCCGGTGACAGAATGTGGCCTCGTGTGCTGTTTAAACAGGAATCGCGAAATCTTGCACTGCATTGTTCCTTCCCGTTGCTTTTTTAAAGCTTCCTTCACTTCTCTTACCATCCCCTTGGCTCTGCCATTACTGGTGGGATGATAAGGTGCAGTAAAAACAGTACGCACACCATTACACTTCGAAAAAGTTTGCAACTCAGTGCTTGTGAAGGCCGTTCCATTATCGGAAACGATAACGTCTGGCACACCATGTGTCGCAAACATTTTCCTTAAGCTTGTCATGACGGCCGCAGCTTTCATTGATGACATGATTTCAACCTCCGTCCAGTTGCTGTACGCATCTACCACGATAAGGAATACATCTCCTTTGACTGGGCCCGCGAAATCCATGTGTAGACGACTCCAAGGTTGGTCTGGTTTGACCCAAAAGTGAAAGGGAGCCTTGGGGTCATTTTGTCGGTTGCTCTGACATGTCTGGCAGTACCGTACGTACTCTTCAATCTGGTAGTCCATTTTTGGCCACCACATGGGCCCTCTAGCTGCTGCTTTCATAGCGCTCATCCCCAGGTGATTTGCATGCAGGAGTTGGAGCTCTTGCGGCTTTGGGAATGATCACACGATTTACCCAGAGTATGCAGTCCCGGTGCAACGACAACTCTGTCTTCCTCACCTTGTATGGTGTAAACGTGCTGTGTAGTTGTGTTGAAGGCCAACCACTCAGGATCCAGTCCTTCACCTTGGTCAAGACGCTGTCTTTTTTGATCAGCTTGACGATGTCCTGTGCCTGTAACGGTGCACACTCGACATCTTCCAGTAGAAGCAAGTCTCCAGGTGGTTGTGGTTCGTCCTCGTCCCTAGGGGCTGGCGGTCGACTGAGTGCCTCAGCGTTGGAGTTGTCCTCACCTCGCCTGTACTGGATGCGATAGTTATACGCAGGCAACAACAAAATCCAGCGCAGCATTCTGGGTGACAGTACTTCCGGCACTCGCTTGTCCGTGTGAAATAAACCCAAAAGCGGTTTGTGATTTGTTGTCACGGTGAATTCTCACCCAGCCATGTACTGATGAAATCTTTTTACCCCGAAGACGACGGCTAGACCCTCCTTGTCCATTTGGGCGTAGTTACGCTCCCTTGCGCCTAGAGTTCGTGAAGCATAAGCTATGGGTTGCTCCCTCCCGTCAGCTGCTCTATGGGCCAGCACCACCCCCACCCCTGCAGGGGATGAGTCACAGCACAGCATCAAGGGACGCTCGGGGTCATAAGAAACAAGTACGGCATCGGAGCTAAGTAGCTTCTTCAGCTTCTAGAAAGCTCGTTGGTGCTCACCTTTCCATTCCCATTTGTGGTCGTGGTCTAGGAGCCGGTATAGAGGTTCTGCTGCTTCGGTCCTGCCCTTGAGGAAACTGCTATAGAAGTTCAGTAGCCCCAAAAAGGCTTGCAGCTCCTTCTTGCTAGTGGGCGTTGGCGCTTGCTGGATGGCATCAGTCTTGCTTTGGCTCGGGTGGATCCCTGTATTATCAATCCGATGTCCCAAGAATTCAATGCTCGTCTGGTTGAATTCACACTTTTCCTTGTTAACTCGCAACTGAGCTCATTGCAAACGCGACAACACAGCCTCCAGTCTTTCTGCGTGCTCTGCTGCGTTACGCCCTGAAATCAGGATATCATCAAGATAAGCTTTAATGCCAGAAATTCCTGCCAACAACGTGTCGATGACTCGTTGAAACACCCATGGCGCGACAGAAATTCCAAACGGTAGCCGCCTGACCTTGTGTAGCCCCTTGATCGTGTTAACTGTGAGCACTTTGGCCGACACCTCATCCAGAATAAGCTGTTGATAAGCTTGAGCTAGGTCGAGATTAGTAAATATCTTGCTTGACCCGAGAGTCTACAATATTTCCACGGCAGTAGGCAAAGGATACCCGCTGGTTTTAACTGCCTTGTTTACCGTGCTACGGTAATCCCCGCAGAGACGCAAGGTTGTCTTTTTTCCTTACCACCACGAGCGGAGTTGCCCTGTTGGAGTACTCGACTGGTTCCAAGACTCCTTGTAGCACCAAGTGGTCCACTTCCTTGGCCACATCGTCTTTCAGTGCTAGTGCAACTGTACGACTGTTGAGGAACTTTGGTTTGGCGTCGTCTTTCAGTTCGATGTGCACTGGCGGTCCATTGAAGCCAGGAAGGTCATTGCGAAACACCTCAGAAAATCGTGAAGTGACCTCTTCAACATTCAGTTGCTGAATTCCATGCAGCCCAATGCCCAACGGCCTAAACCAGTTCCGCCCTAGCAAACTCTTCACTACCAACAAAGGCAGCTTTGCCGTCCGACCCTTGAATTCCGCCACAACACTTGCGCAACCAACTACAGGCAACGCCTCCTTTGACCAGGTTACGAGTGTTGTGCTTGATTCTCGAAGGGGTATTTTACTTTGCTTTCCCTCGATAGAGCGAAACGTTTCTTCACTCACAATTGAGCACGATGCTCCAGAATCAATTTCCATGGGTACATTCGGCCCTTCAATCTGTACTTCAGCCATGAACTTTTCTTCTTGCTCATTAACCTCGCAGAGGGAAAATAATTTGGTCATTTCATAGGCGCCCTTGCTTTCAGTCTTTTTTTTTCTTCTGCTCGTGTGAAGTTGTTCTTTGAAACTTTCTAACCTCGTCTTTCGAACGACAGGCTTTCGCTATGTGTGCGATTTTCTTGCACTTGAAACATGCCGCCTTTCTAAAACTGCATAAATGCGGAGCGTGCTTACCGTTGCAGCGATAGCAACTGGAATCTTCCGCTGCGGTGTCTTGTTTCGTGCGAGTTGCTTGAATTAGGCCCTGGCTGTCTTTTGTCTCGTCTCGTCCCTGGTTGCGTATGTCTCGCTGCTGCTTTGCTGTAGCTTCAGCTGTCACGGCCATGTCGTACGCGACCTGGAACGTAAGGTTGGGCTCGGCGAGAAGTCTCTGCTGGACTGCTTCGTTCTTAATGCCGCACACGAAACGATCTCGCATCATGACATCCAGCGGTAGTTGCTTGTCGCCAAAACCGCAGTCTTCCGTTAGCTTCCACAGAGCCGTGACGTAGTCTGCCACCGATTCATCAGCCGCCTGGTTTCTCCTGTTGAACAAAAACCTTGCGTGCAGCTCGGAAGGCCTCGGATGCAGGTGCTTGCGAACGGCCGTCTTGCTTTCATCGTAGCTTGCCATGGTCGGTCTTACTGGCTTCACCAGGGTTACGATGAGCCCGTACGCTGCCACGCCGCAACAACTCAGCAGAACTGTTCTTTTCTGCTCGTCCGTTGTCATCTTGTTCGCGTCGCAAAACATTTCCAACCGCTCGACGTACTCATCCCAAGACGCGTCCGTGCCAAGACGATACTCGCCGATCTTGCCGACAGCCATCCCGCCTTCTTCAACGGCGGCCTCGCCGGGCCAGTCCGCTTCGTCGCCAATGTAGTAAATCAGTCGGACGCCCAGTGGTGAAATGAACGTAGGTTTATTGACGCACACTCCTTTTTATAGCATGAGTGATAACTCGTGATAAGGCCACCGCTGCTTGCGTGGGTGATAAGCGATGAAATGTACATGTGACGTCAGTACATAACAATTTCTTCTTATAAAAATCTATGGTATGGTTAACGCTCTAACTGTTAAAGCTAACTCTGTTTTTGTTTGCCGTGTAGTGCATGGGCAGCGACAGGTGGATGTACTATTGAAAATTATATATTTCTTTTAATAGGTCAGCAGCATATGCTTCGGTATCTGCGTTATCGTTCGTCAACAATTTTTGTCAGTGGACGTAGACTTTTTAAATCCGATGAAATAATCCTGTTCCTTCCTGAATGTTATGCCAGTACTCTTTTTAAGGGCAATCGCTTGCCTGGGTCCATTTTTTCTTGATTTACGATTTAATCTTGAACTTTTTTTTTACTAAGCCTGCCTAATGCAAGGATCTTTTGTGTTGTTAAAAATAACTTGCTGACATGCTGTAGCTGTTGCACTTGCTTAAGGGATAGTCCAACAGAGAAAAAATCTTGCCAAATCATGCTGCTCTCCTGTCATTTCTTTCTTCATCAGGAACAAGCGCAAGAGAAAGTGCGTCCGGGCTCCCAGTTCCAGCTCTGAGAGCCCAAAGAGAGCTGCTAGGCGCGAGAGAAGTCCGGTTCCTCAAGAGGAACGCCCTCCCGAAACGCCTTGCACTGGGACGGAGCTGACGACGACGACGGGCGGAGAGCAGGAGGTGGAGGACGAGGTGGATGCTTGGATTTCGTCTCTCTGGAGGCAAAGGGAGGCAGAGATTGGAAAGGCTGCAGCGATGAGGACCACAAAAGCTCCTCCCACAACTCATCCCAAGATCTCCAAGCGGCCTGTTCGTGAGAGGCGTGGCAAGGAACCCCCTAACCCACCTGAAGGTGAGAGTGCATTTTTCGTATAAAGTTTATAGTGGTCAACCACGTTGCTGGTGAGAGTGGCTGTAGGCACAGATATTTTACACTGCATGACATTGGAAAGGAGCCTATGCAATGGTGAATGCTCTCAAGTATTTCTTGCATTTGTGACGTGCTCGTTGCCCAAGGTCAGATTAGCTGCACACTGCTTATGGCACTTGTAGGCGTGAGCATCAGCTTGAAGTGCCACTTGAGAGGAAATCAGTTTAGACTGTCAACAGAATTACCAGTCTGTAGTTGCAAAGATGCCTCACTTGAGCTTAGGAAGAGGCTCGGTAAGCTATGAAATGGAGACTAAAGATTGGTGGGCGTGTTGCCCTGGCTTTTACACACCTGCTTATTTCATTTCAGATTTTGACAGTCGGCTCATGTCTGTAGAATTGTTTATGGGAAGAAACATGTGTTGCCTTTTACAGGCTACAAAAACTCGACGAAGCAAGTTTGTCAAAATCCTAGGCCTAAACAAAGACATACCAACACGGAGGCTTCAGATCAAAAGGAAGCATGATCCCTGTTTTGCCAAGTCTAGCACAAGAAAGGCTAGCACAAGTGTTTTAAGGGACATGTTTTCGTTTAATCTGATGCATGTAAAGTTCAGGCCTGGAAGGCAGCACCCGGCGAAGTCCAAGCACACCCTCAATCCTGGCTGATAATGACTGAATTCTTCCATCAAATTTTTAATTTAGTAAAACCAGTGATGGTCCAATTGTGCCATTTTGCTACAATTCCATATCCCTGCGCCTTGCTGCGCACGTTAGAGTGCAGCTTGTGCCAACTGCGCCAAAGTTCACTAGTCCACCCGTTTATACGGCATCGGACAGTTTATGGCCCATTATTTCTTTGATCTCAACAAACACCGTTAGATCTTTTCCATAATGCCGCCGATGCCCTCCACTCGCACCATTCAAGCGATGCGCTTTTTTCATGATATTCAGCCCAACCAAAGTATGCGCTGCCGCATGTGTCTCTGTTGTTGAAAGTTTAGTGTGCCGTGATAGTCTCACTTATTTGAAAGGGAACGGGCGATAACACTTAGAAAAGTGTATTTTCTTCGTTCCCGAGTTACTCTGCGTACTGCGATGTAGTCACCGCGGCCAAGCGGCAACAGCTGTCAGCGCTGTGCGCTGTAAACGGCGTCTTCACGCAAATGAAAATTCAGCCGTGAAAATGTTTGATAATTCTAAAAAAAAGCTGATAGTTATCGTGCTGCGCAATGTTTTTCGGTACGCCTCTCGTAAAGCTAACCCTAAATGCCCATGTAGAGTGCGTCTGGCATGTGGTGCTACTGTTGATCGCACTTGTGGCGCATCTTGATTGCAAAACTGACGTAACGTGGTGGCAAGCCAGCGCTTCTAGAAATTGAGCCGCGCAGTCAGCCGTTACAACAATCAGTGTTGTCGTCATTTGTCAAAAAAAGTCAGTCTCCCCAGCTTGCAAATCTTTCCAACTGATTTCCTCCTGCTTGTTGAAAACTACGCTTGCGAGCGTGCTCAGCGTTTGTTCCTAAATGTCACATTGACGAGCGTTGAGCACTGCTGCCGCGGGACTTTTTCTCTGTTGACGGACTACCTAACTGCGCCGTGCGGTGACTTCGTTAAGTTGAAATTTCAATGCAAAACTGTAAATTAAATAAGCAGACCGGATGTAGTTGCACGAGTCCTCCGCACTTGCTGAACCCTAAAACGTCCTTCCCGGACCCAGTCTCGGTACCCAGTCAACAGCTGACCCAAGGGGTGGTGATGGTGGGGGAGGGGGTGTTTCTCTTCTCTTCCCCCCCAAAAAATAACCAGTGGCACTCCTCCCACCTAAACAGTCGATTGTGCTTTGTCGTCAGCTTGACGCCATACCGTATATACTCGCGTAATGAACCCACTTTTTTTTCAGAAATGACTCAAATTTGGGGGGAGGGTTCATTACGCGGAAAAAAAAATCGTGGTAGGTATAAAAGTTGAAATTTCGCATGACGGTGTTCAGAAATTCAATAATTATACCTCAGTCTTTAAAAAGTAAGCGTCTGCACGCTGTGTATGCAAAAAAAAAGCTTTATTGATGACACCAACCGGCCACTTTCTGGCGCTCCTACTCGCCTCCATCGCCGTCAGTGTCTTCCTGGCTTATGTCGCTTGCTGCTGCCGCCTCGTCATCGCCAGACCACAGCGCATAGTCTTCTGTCGTCCAGGCTATTAGAGGTCCCAGTCTTCCTGAAGCTCCGGACGATCATATCGCTCGGAATCTGGCTCCACGCCTCCAGAATCCGGCGGCACAGCATCTCGATGGACAACCTCCTTATTTTACTGGCAGGAGTCCTTATTTTACCGACAGCCCGTTCAAGAACAATGGCGCATGTGCGGGCACAAGAACGAAAGTTCGTTGTCAGTTAAAGGCTTACTGACAGAACTTACTTGATAATTACACCTCGGTCTTGAAGGCTTACTGACAGAACCACATTGCGAATGCACGGTGTGCCATTGCTGCTTTGTTTGCATGCTTCTGTGCCTGCGTGGCGCTATAAGCAATAAGGTTTCTTGTGCGTTCGACAGATATCGCTCGGTCGCAATAAAGGCGACTTTCAAATTTTGACTCTTGTCTGCGTTCGCGCCGCTTGCAACTTGTTGTTAAGCGATGTTTTTAACTTTTGTAGCGTCGTCGTTTTGAGATATAATGGCGTGATTTAACGTTGTTTCGATATTCAGCGTCATCATCAATCAAACCAAAATCAAATCGGCATATACTGTCACGTATCTCGGGAGCGCTTGCAACGCGGAGTGGAGTTGGGAGAGAGAGAGAGAAGAGAGACTCGGGAGACACCGTGGTGGCACTGCAAACAAAACTTTATCTAACACACCACGGCACACAAAAATGAACACTCAAAATTTACAACAATATTGGCACATCAGGAAATTCCTAGGCTAGTACGCTATCGCTGACAAAACATTGAAAAGCATTCTAGCTCTGCTTGGCTCCTCTAGCCCGAAAGTCTGGCCACTATGGCCTCTCATTCACTCGCGATACCAATGGAGCGTTCTTACGGTTCGCGGTGTCCGCTGACTCGGTTGGTGGTCCAAAGTTGACGCCCAGTCCCATCGTCGCAGCTCCTGTCGACGTCTCCGGGCCGTCGCCGTCGATCAGACTCCTCGCTGATCGTCTTCCTCGCCGATGCTTCCTTCCTTTCGGAGAACACCGGTCTCTCCCAGTTAGGCCTAACTGTCGGCCTCTCCTCAGTGCCACGGGCTCTAACTGTCGACGTGGCTCTCCGGTGATTGTCGGTGGGTCGCCGTCGTCTTGCCGATCTGTGGTAGTGCCGCAGGTGCCACGAGAACTGCGTGATGAGGCTGCCGCAAGCCCGGGACGCCTCGCTCGGTAGGCCCCGAGGTCGACGGCCACCCTCCCGGGGCATGCACAACGCTGCCTCCAGAACTCAGCCCTGCTGTTCCCGTCGCGGACGCGACGCTGGCCTGCACCACCTTGCTCCTCGACAACTCCACCGAACAATCCCCAACTCTTCTTCTGTGGTCTCTCCCAACGGCTCGGGTCGCGTGGCACACGCCTTTCTCTAGCCAATGGCTTGCGTCGACGTGGCGGGTGTGCACACCATCGGGTACTTTTCCCCGCACACCATCGACGCCTTGCGCTGTCCGGCACGCGCCACGCGCCCCTTTACTCATGACATTGGGCCACCTTTTAAGAGTTTTTTCGTAAAAAACTGCTTTTGTCCTCCTCTTCAGGGCTACGGCCCTCTACTCTTCTGTTGGTGCCGGGTAACTCATGACTTGTACCCTCTTGTGTCCAATTTACTTTCACTGCACTGGTGATCACCACGCACTTTTGCGGACACGTCACAACAAACACTACACTGAACCGCCCACAATATCCACGAGTTCATCGTTCGTAAAACCCTAGACCGCAGTCTCTACTCGCCGACATAACTACGCACAATACTCTTCAAAAAATCTGTACCAATTCATTTACTACCGAGCTCTAGCCAAAATAAAGACATTCATTAGACTACTCCAAATATTCCTATTTCCATTCACAGAATCCTTTTACCACGATAGCAACCACCAGTTTACTTCCCCACACTTAAACCTATGCTTTTTCACATTTCGTGTCTGCTTCAATTTTTTCCGCCGTCTATTCGCTGCCCATCATCTCGCACGCTCACTACAGCTGGCGCCTCTGTTTCTGCTTTTAATCCGACGTCTCGTCGAGACAAGTTTCCCAGACTGCGTCTTGCATCTATGCCTGACGCTGGTTACCTGCACCACACTCTCTGCATCCAAACAATTGAAACCTTCACGCCTCCTCGCATCACTGTGTGCCCTTCGTCTTACGCGTCTACTGTCCACAAAATGAGCAGCCCTTTCGCGTCGTGATAAATGCAACCCCATTTTCAATCTCTGTAGAGCTGCCTGCGTTCCCTTAACTTTTACGCGTTTACCACTGTGCTTCTGCGATATTCTTTTCATCCTAGTCCTCTCTTTAACATCCCTGGCATGCAGTTCACTAACCGTTGCTTTGCTATCTCTATCTGCAACATCTGAGCCCTCTGTCTTTTGCTTATTACTTAAAAGACTGATCTCATTTGCACCAGTAGCAGGCTCACTGACCCTTTGCTCAGCAGAAACAGAACTCTGAAAATCAGACACATTGATATCTCCCGATGAAATCTCTATGGACCTTTTCTCATCCTTTCCAGTGCACTCTGTGCCTTGTTTGGCTTGTGCCAATCGCAGCTGAAGCTCGAGTTCCTGCTTCTCTCTAGCATAAGCTTCTAACGCTACCACGCGTTCCGCCTCGAACTCTTGTCGACGGCGTTCTCTCTCTTCTTCAATAAACCTTAGAGCTTGCTCCTTATTGCGCTTTCTCTCCCGAATGACTCTTGATACCTTTCCCCCAATCCATCCTTGCAACCCCCGACGATACGTGACTGGGCCCAACGCTGGAAAAATCCTGGAACAGGTTCGCCACTTATTATGTCACGTAACTCGGGAGCACTTGCAAAGCAGAATGGAATTGGGAGAGTGAGAGACGGGAGACCGTGGCGTCACTGCAAAGAAACTTTATATCTCGCACCACTGCAAACCAAAAGTTAACACACTAAAAATTTACAATCAGAAGTAACCTATGCAAAAACGCTAAGCGGTACAAAAGGATATAACAAACACTCCTAACTAGGCTCGACTCTAATGGCACGAAAGTCTGGTCACTATGGCGTCTCGGTCTAGCTACGCGAATAGAAGGTTCTTACTTCGCATGAGTCCGTCGCCTCGCTCCCGTGCCAAAGTCGACGCTCAGTCCCGTCGACGCTGCTCCTCGACGTCTGAGAGTCACCGTCGTTGAAGCTGCCGCCTCGCTAGTCGTCCACGTCGCCGACCCTTCGGTCTTTCTTCGAGAACGTCGTCTCGTCCCGTTAGGCCTAACCCTTGGCCTATCCTCTCGGTGCCACCGGGTCAAATCGTCGACGTGGCTCTCCATGATTGTCGGTAGGTCGCCGTCGTCTTGCCGATCTGTGATAGTGCCGTAGGTGCCCTGCGAACTGCTGGATGAGGCTGCCGCAAGCCCGGGACGCCTCGCTCAGTAGACCCCGAGGTCGACGGCCACCCTCCCGGGGCATGCACAACGCTGCCTCCAGAACTCAGCCCTGCTGTTCCCGTCGCGGACGCGACGCTGGCCTGCACCACCTTGCTCCTTGACAACTCCACCGAACAATGACTGCTTGATCCTCTTGGGTTCCGCACCTCAGTTCGGGTCGCGTGGCACACGCCTTTCTCTGGCCAATGGCTTGCGTCGACGTGGCGGGTGTGCACACCATCGGGTACTTTTCCATTCCCCGCACACCATCGACGCCTTGCGCTGTCCGGCACGCGCCCCGTGCCCCTTTACTCATGACATATACACACAATAAAAAACTTTTTTCTTTTTTCCGAGCACCAAAAAGGGGGGTGGGTTCATTATGCGAGTAAATACGGTAGTTCTTCGCTAACTGTGCGAGTAGCATGGGGACTCGCACCCACCAGTCATACCTTGACAGCATCTTATGTTAAAAAATTCGCAAAATGCGGAGCGTCGCTAAAGCCAACGTTTCGACAAATGGACTTGTCTTCCTCACTGCTGCCTTGAAAGAGCATAGTCTTCATGCTTGGAATGATCACTGACCCCGCCCCTTCGTGTAAGCTTACTTTGTACCAGTTTTACTTTTTAGAACCCAAAGTTCTTGGAGAACTGGAAGGAAGTGCTCAGCCCTAAGTCCTGAAAAGTGAAAGGAGAATGTCACTCAGTGCTCACGCCTCTAATAATTATTGAGTACGATGAAGCATCATCTCTAGTGAGTTCTCGCGATTGCACTGTTATGCAGGCAATTTCGAACAGTATGTTTTCATTTGCAACGAGTTATTCTTATTTCTTGAATTGTTAGACTGTTGGTATTCTAGTTGGGATTTTATTTCCTTTTGAAATGGCCTTATGATACCTGTCATTCCCTGAAAACATATGTGCCATGCTTGCCTTGTTACTAGAGGTGTGCGAATACTCGAATATATGAATACGAATCTAATATGAAGTATTCGGTTACTCGAATATTCGATATATTCGGCGAGTCTGTTTGGTTGGCGGGTGAAACACATGCAATACTTTGAGACTGCACAGTCTGTCCAAAACTACACAAAGTTTGAATGTCACGAACCTGAGAGCACGCAAATTAAATTGTGGTCGTGACACAGCCGAGCCGTGAAACTCAACTAAGACAGCCCTTTGTTTGCGCCGCTCGCACAGGCTGCATGTCTCACTTCCTACATATGCAACAGTTGTAGATACACTTAGGAGGAATCGCAGACTGCAATTCGCGAGCACAAGACGAAAGCGCGCCATTATAAACCGCAAAAGCACGCACCATGACCGCCACAGAGAACATTACTGGCGTGCAGCACTGGTTGCGTCGCGTCGCTACACTGTCGCTGCGCGGCCGATGATGATGATGATGATGTAGTAGTGGCCTGCCCCTTTGCAAAGGGGGAACACGCTCAGTGTCGTGGCCTCAAAAAAGAAAAAGAAAAAAATGGAATCAAAAAACCCGCACGCGACAAAGGTAGGAGACACGCACACAACAGCCTAGGTCCCAAGTTTGGCGTACAGTTGTCCACCACTCAGCTGGCTGGGCGGCACTCGCGTCACCTCTCGGCGGTGGAGCCACCCAGTTTCTCTTCTACTTTCGCAAACGGGATAGAGGTGGCGCTTGTTAAACTTTTCCGTTGACTCGTTGAAGCTTTTCTCGAGAACATATTCATAGTCAGTGGTGGTTAGTTAACGCGTCTGTAACCACGCTTGCGTGCGCTTTTTAACTTTTTCATTTTTAAATTTAATTTCATTGTTTAGTCCTCTAGGCCAGGGCATTGGTTGATGCCCGCCCGTTACAAAGGGTGGGCCCACAAATCCATTCCAATCCAACCGCTGGCTCCGCGACGTTTGGCCATTTGCATCATTGCTCCGGGCAGTCCGAAACCACCAAGTCCCTCGCAATCGGAAACCACGCCGATGTGTCCTGCTACCGAATTGTATCCGCGCGAGCTGCCGGAAAACGTCGTCCAACGGTCCTGCTGGTCAGGTGCGACATGAGTGAACGAACGAAAAGTGCAATTTGGAAACATTTCGTAAAGAACTCGGCCCAAGAGGCAACGTGCAAAAGCTGTGACATGAAACTTCGCACACCATCGAGTACGACGACGCCACTTGCGAATCATCTCAAGAACAAGCATTTTTCTTTGCACAGTGTGTGCATGAGAGACAGCGGTAAGCAAGGACGACCAGACGAAGCACAGCCGCTCATCAAAAATGCGTTGAAGTCGGGCAAGGACCTGTCGCAGCGCGAGAGAATGGCGATAGCCACGAGGATTGCCCGAATGCTGGCGCTCGACCTCCAGCCTTACAGCTGTGTCGAAAATCGGGGTTTCAAAGAGCTGATGAACCACATGGAGCCTTTGTACAAGATACCCAACCGCACTACATTTTCAAGGACAATCATCCCGGAGTTGTACGAAGACACATTCATGGCTGTGAAGGAGAGAATGCACGCGGACTTTCAGGAAGGCGTAGAGTCGATCTCGTTGACAAGTGACACGTGGACGTCGAGGTCTAACCAGAGTTATGTCAGCCTCACCTGCCACTATTTAACCTCCAACTTCGAGATGAGAAGCTTTGCGTTGGAAAACGGGAGCGTGACCGAGAGCCACACTGCTTGCAACATCCTGGAGCACCTGCAAGCAATGATGGATAACTGGGAGCTGCCACTGCAGAAAGTGCCAGTCTATGTGGTGATGGACAATGCACGAAACTTTCGCGCGGCTCTTAGGGGTATTTCTTCCGTCCCAATGCAGTGTATGGGCCATACACTGCAACTTGCAATAAAAGATGCCAAGGAAGAAACAGGAGTGCCTGCCATTCTCAAGAAGTGTCGCGCAATTGTTGGCCATTACAAACACAGCGCCCAAGCTGCGGCAAGACTGAAGGACTGCCAGCGACGAATGGAGCTCTCAGTTCTGGAACTTATTCAAGACGTGGAAACAAGGTGGAATAGTGAGCACGACATGTTCTCGCGTCTTGTGCAGCTGAAGGAAGCCATCTGTGTGGAGCTGGCCACCTCTGAGACCACTGTGCCCAACCTGGCACCACAGGAGTGGAAAGCTGTGGCTGGACTAGTCATAGCTCTTGAACCAATCGCATCGGCGACCGAAGATCTTAGTGGCCACAAATATGCAACTTTGTCATCAGTGGTACCGTTTTTGTATGGAACACGGATGGTTCTGAAATACTGTATTGCAGCCGATGACACCTCAGTTTGCTAGAAATTTGCTGAAAAGCATGAGGACAAGGTTTCCAGGGCAGGACGAGCAAAAGGAGTATGTGCTGGCAACCGCCTGTGACCCAAGGTTTAAGAACCTCTTCTGTACTGAAACATTCCAGGAAACAAGGCTCTTGGAGCTTGCAAGAACTGAGCTGCAGCTCCCTCCAGAAGAATCAAGTGACTGTGTCGAAGCGTCGACATCTACAGCTCACAAGGAGCGTGTCAGCAGCGTCTGGAACAGCATTGAGAAGCTGGCGGCGTCATCAGAAAGAAGACACTGCACTGAAACAGCCAACATCAAGGAGTTTAAGCGGTACCTTCGAGAGCCCACTTGCAGCAAGGACCAAGACCTATCTAGCATGGTGGAAAGAAACAAGCAAGCAGCACTTCCCAGAATCGTGCAAGATGGCCATGAAATACCGTAATAAGTCTAATCTAGGCCGACCCAGATTCTAAGCCGACCCCTAAAGTCCGAAGCCCCCCCCCCCCCCCACAAAAAAAAAAAAACTTACCTCGAATGTAGGCCGGGTAAAATTCACAAAGAGAAAAAATTTATTGAAAATATGAAGATGAAACGGAGCAGTTGGTTCATCATCAAGATGCCGCGCTCATTCAGAGTCGTCGTCGCTGATCTCTTTGTCGCTGTCCTCAAACAGTGCGCAATCCTCGGTGCCATCAAGCGCATTTGATATGCCGCACTTCTTGAAAGAGCGCACGATCAAAGTTCCTGGGATGTCGTCCCATGCTGCAGCCACCCAGCCTGCCAACTGAGACAGTGATGCCCGCTTGATGCGGCCCGTCGGCGTCAGCTGGTGGACCTCTGTGCTTAACCAGTCCATGTATAATCCCCGGTCCAGTAAAAGCCATCCTCATTGCGGCGCACGTGAAGAGCTTCTCCTGTTGGCCCCTCCAGCGACGAACATTCTTTTCGTCCACTCCAAAGTCCCGCCCGGCTTGAACGTTAGAGGACGACTCCGCGGCTAGCACAACTTTCCTTTTATACGCCGCACTATAGTGACTACGCTCGTTTGGCGCCATTGAGCTACGCCAGACACAGCCCACTAAACTGACGAACGGCTCGCCTCAACACTCGCCACAAAGATAAAAATGGCGGCCTCGCATGCGTACTTAAGCCAGGTGTTGGCTCGTCTACTAACGGCTACAATACTGTCTAGGTGGCGCTAGTTTTGCAACACTTTTCTCGATGAAAAATGGCGCGTTTTTCAAAATCTTCGAATCTAAGCCGACCCTGGAGTTTGAAGAAATTCCGAAAAAACTATCGGCCTAGATTCAAATAAATACGGTACATGGGCATCCCCGCAACAACTGTACAAAGTAAAAAGTTGTTTTCAACGGCTGGTAACATTGTTATGGCCCGGAGGGAGAAGTTGACCTCAGATCACGTACAACAGCTGCATTTTTTGCATGAGAATTTGTAAACATTTGTGCTTCTTTTAAATAAACTTGATATTCGATATTCGATTTGATATTTGGCTTTTTTCTTAATTCGATTCGGTATTCGATTCGAGACTTACTCTTCGGTATTCACACACCCCTACTTGTTACTGATGCTTCACATCAACGCACACCTTGTGCAGCGCAGTGAAGCCAGAATATCACTCTTTCATGCTAAGAACCTGATTAATGGTTGCTCTCTTGCTGTTGGCCTTTTCTCTTTCTCTACATCGCAGCAGCATTTGCTGTATGTACACTAATAAAAATATACACATGTTCTGCTCCAATAGTGATCATAAATTCAGTTTTGCCTGCTCCAAACAACGGCTCCTCCTGCTCCAAACTTGCTCCAAAACACTTTTTCCTGCTCCAAAAATAGCTCCAAATCACAAACTGGCTGGACCACCACTGAAAGCAATTACAATAGTTAGATTACACTTCAATTACACAGTTCGGTTACATAGTCCTAGCCGTAAAAAGGCAGTGCCGTACGACCAACCGCTGCACTCATCTCCGCTCAAGTGAGAATCTTCCTGCCACACCCTGTTGATGTATCTGCCCAGTGTTTTGAGCCGATGATCTGAGCTGGGCCAGATGACGCTGAAGGGCAGTTTCAATTTTAGAATTTGGGGTAGCAGATGAGCAGCACGGGGAATCTGGTGCTTCTCTTTGTGGGCGCCACCATCGTTTCACGGACTCGTCAGATGCACCAGATTTGATGTGGGAGGAGCAAATGTCTTAACAGATCCATTTTCTTGCTGTCAACCTTCCGGATGTTGCCTCCAGCACTAGGTAGGAACTGGACGATCATGGGGACTGGCTACTCAATGAATTGCTTGTCTTTGAGTAGCACCAAGTCGTCGATCTTGTAATCAGCTGATTTGCCACTTTCTTCACTTCGGTGGTCGACCTCTCAGAGTCTTGCACAAAATGCATTTTCCTCTGATGGAAGTGATGCATCCCTTGCCAGCGATAATCCACAGCTCGGCTGATGTCACTGCTCCTTCTGTGAAATGTCTGCCCTGATGTTGTACTTGCACGTGGTAGTGACGTATGAGAAGCTTGGTGACATGGTGTCGGCCTGGAATGATGAGAGGACGCTTTTCATCTTCCGGCAGATCACTTCTGCGCTAACGGCCACCAACGTGTAGAGGGCCCTTCTCATCGAGAAAGGGATCCAGCTTCCGAAGTGGGCTTCTCTTGGAAACAGGTCTTTTGTCTTCAAGGGCGCTTATCTCTCCAGGAAAGGAATCTTGAAGGGCACGAAGTACAATCTCTTGCTGTAGAAAGATTTTCGACCGCGTACCTTTGCTCAACGTCACACTCGCAGAATAGAGTAAAAAGGCCGTCCGTTTGTCTCACAACACTTATCGTCATCTATCTAGTGTGCCTTTCCTTGCACTATCACTGCGCGCCCGGCACTTTGCAGTCACGAATGGCATGTGCGCTATCAGCGTGACATAGCATTCTTTGTAGGAAAGTGGCTAGCGCCGAGTTTTCAAGAAAGGAAATGCAAGCGAGCCAGATGACGATTATTGTTGTAAGACAAAAATACACCCGTTTTACTCGATCTATTTTGCGAGTTACACGACGTTGACACGACGCACAATTCTCAGAAGAAATGCTAAGGTGTTAATGAATTTTTCCCTGCCTGAAAAGCTGCTGAATTGTTCAGCCCCAAGACCCTGTCACAACCGATGTTGAAGTGTTGAGTTCTGGAGACACCAAGCAGATATTCAGGGACTGGAACCCCGCTTCTTTTGTTTTCAACAGCGTGCTGGCAGCGCTGCGATTGATTTCAGGTGCCGACAAAACACTCAGCCTAGACAATTCTCCACCTTGAGACTCGAGAACGCTGCTCTATTTTACGGTAATGTGATCTTCACAAGGCTCTAGGATGGATGGTCGACCGCTACTCAAAATGCGTCTTCAGAGCGCTTGCAGTGCTTGGCAGTGCACGTCCGATTGGAAATGATCCCAACGATCTCCCAGCCGAGGTCTTGTTTCTGAGAGTACGGGGCCGCTCATGGTCCATTGCCTGTCTCGCACACCTCGTGGGCTGCAATTATGTCCTGACCAGGAAGAAGCCAGATCTGTGCTCGAGAATCCAGAGGAAGGATATAAGCTTCTATAGGACTTGGGTGTGGGTAACACATGGCAGCCTGAGGAGTTGGTATTTCATCTCGGGTATCGGGGGTGTCGTTGCACTCAAGCAATGGCAGAAGCTCAAGGATAATTTCTTCTGTAACGCCTCGTACTGAAAATCCTTCAGCCTGTCTTGCGGTGACTTCGGTAGTTCCTGAGCACATTGTCAATATGTAGTTGGTTCGAGACCCCTCCACACGAAAGACGTCCAGAAGCTCGGATTTGACCAGTGACCTATTACTTTGGTCGTCCAAAATGGCATAGACCTTGACAGGTTTGTGTGGCTGAGACTTGTGGGTTACCTTCACGAGGCAAGCCTTTGCGCACGATTTGCACTCATGACCCATTTTGAATACTTCATTCAGTATGCGTGTTGGTGACGTGCTTTGAAGATCCGTGAGCATTGTCCTTGTCTTCCGCAACTCCAGATGGATCACAGGTGTGTGTGTGTCAGAGGGATGAAGTGCTGTGTGGTGCTTAGTAGTCACATATCTAACACTTCAAAGGTATGTCGCATTGCTTTGAAATGTGGCTTGTCGACTTGCAACAATTAACGGAAGCAAATCCTTTGCTTGCTGAGAAAATCCTTCCTTTCATCGAAGCTTTTCTTGACAAACGCATGGAAATTTTGAAAGGAATGAGGCTTTTGTGAAATGGACACCACTGGTTTAAGTCGCTTGATCCCTTAGCACTGTCAACGTTTAACGGGTCTGCATTGTTCTTTTCTGGTATGACATCTGCTTCGGTTTTCCTCGCTGATGCTGCCGCTCCACCGTAAGAGTTCCCCGTAACCTGATTTCCTTTTTCAGGGTGGCGATTTGGCAAGGCATCGTTTGCAGGTATAAAGCTGGGGTCGTTGTCACCTCAGCTTCGTCCCTCACGAATTTTGAGACGAAAGAAAATGGTGGGAACGCAGTGTGATTCTCTTTCTTGTACAGTCGATCCCGGATATATCGAACTCGAAGGGGACCGCGAAATAGTTCGATATATCGATAATTCGAAATACGGAATATGCGTATGTAAGGCTTTAATTAAAGCACTGCAGGCCACGACACAGTTTTCTGAAATCGTAAAAAGCGCGAACATGACGATTCGCTCACATATGCTAAAGAACAAGGCGAGAACTTCTTTTGCAAGTTAGCGCACTTTATTTCGCATGAAAAAAGTCCGCCAACTTGTCTTGCTTCTTGCGCGCCGTGAATTCAAGTCATCGTCAATATTATTGAAGCTTTCCAAATAAGCAAATTCAGCACCTTCCGCGACAACTGCGGTGATCGACGCTGAACGCTGATGCGAGCTCTGGAGCGTGGTAAAGGGTTTAGCGGTGGCAACGGGGCTGGCATCTTCAAACCGCACAGGTCCATTTCCGCAGCACCGGCAACGTCAGCTATGATCTCGGCATCGATGCAGTAAGAAACAACTACGTCGTTATCTGCACCGATGAAATCACTTGCAGTGCTCCCGTCCGATACGGCGCCCGGAAACGCTAAGTCGCAAAATTCACTGACGCACCGTAAGCCATAGTCGGCGGTCATGACGCGCCAGAAATCGTCACCTGGCACCAAGGGTCGTAAAGAAACAGTGCGCGACGGTGCTTTACTTGACGTCGTTCCAAGCACCGGTCATCATTTTTATTGCTACGAGCGGGACAATGCTTAGTTCGACTCCCGAATGACGATTTATCAAGAACAAAGCGCGAAGTACACATTGTCCGCAAGAGACAATGCTGCACGAAGAAACATTTCTCCACCGTCGACATGTTGGCGATACTGATGGCACTTGTGGCTTTGCAGACGGCAGCCGCTACTTTGGCGAGAAATGCGAAAAAAAGCGTAGCCTCTGAGATGCGCATTTTAAAACCGAAAACACTAAAAATACATCACGAGGTTGCAGATCTCGAAGGCCACGCTTTGCGGGCCCGCATGCCATTGTGCGCGAAAAGACAAGGAAGGGAATGCAAGCGTTACAAGGCTGCCAAGTCACTTCGAATTCTCATTTTGGTGCCCTCGGCAATCAGCCTCTTTGAAAAACACTAGCCCATGCGTTAAAACCTGCGAACCGCGCGTCAAATATACTGGTGAACTGACAAGCACTGCGCACCGAACTAGAGCAACGCAATTTCGTCACCTGCGCGCGACGAGGGATTGGAACTTACAAGAACGCGGCTGAAAAATGATCAATAATTGTTAGAAAAAATGCACTTTCTGGGCTTCGGGGCGGGGCAGCGTTCGATATAGCGGATGTTTCGCTGTGCGGGAGTTCGATATATGTGCACACCAACCCCATACTTTTGCATGGCAAATTCAAGGGGATTTCTCAACTGTTCGATATAACCAATAATTCGATATATCCGGGATCGACTGTATATCGAGCCTTAGCTCATCCACTTCTCTTGTAGTCTTGGTGGGAGCTCTGAGACGATGCTGTTCATGCCTCGCGCGGTGTCAAAGTTCCGCTTTCGCAGCCTCCAGTTCAAGTAGCTGGTCGCCAAGTTCTCGAAGCTTCACATTGTCTTGGGAAAGCTTCTAAGCTTCGGGACTACCGAAAATGCCATCCAATCTCTTCCAGACAGCCTTCAGTCCTGCTTCCAAGTCGTGCACCTATGCTGACTTTAGCCTTGTAGCTTGAGAATCGACTCCGGGCCTAACCAAGCAATGGGCGCAGTTTAGTATTAGAATTTGGAGTAGCGGATGAGCAGCACAAAAGTTCAAAAATGCTCGGGTGTTTCTCAAGCGCCCCCGCACACTTGCACAGGACAACCACTGAGCTGATTTGAAAATCAATTTGTTGCATTTGAAAGAAAGAGTTCCACTGAACTTCAGAAATGGCTTTAAAACCTCGTAATGATCGCAGATATATAAGAAACTTGAAGCCCAAAGTTAACAAATCAGTCTCAGATTTTTCGTTTGTGCTGCATGCAGGGCAAATGTGATGTAAGGTCTCCAACCAATCTAAGAGCCAGATTTCTTGAGCTTGTCACTAGTGTGGACCAGCTTGCAGCGGTACACAGCTCACTCTTGCAACTGATGGATAATGGCAGTGATCGTTTAAGCTGCCATTACGCAAATGTTGCTTCATGCAGATAAAACTCAAAGCATTTCTTAGCGAACCCAAGGCACTTTGCGCATTTCTATCTACATATCTATCTAGCTGCCTAGGTGTGGGTGCTCTCATGATCGCCTCCTTAGCTTGGTGTATACAAAAATTGGCATGGGAGGACAAGAGGGTTTGACGAATATGACTGTCTGGTCATGACATGAATAACATGAAAATCATGTCACGCACGTCCTCAAACCCTTTCCTCCAGACACATGTGGCTCGTATCGCGGGCCGCGCTTTACAGGCATGCCCAACAGGTGATTGACAGTTTATATCCACTCAGGAACGGTGAGAATAGGCATGGGTATATTAAAATGAGAGGGCGTTAAGAAAAACTGACATCGGCAGCGTTTACCGGACTAATTCAAAGAATCAAAATTAAAATCCCAGCAGGAGTCGGACCCAACCATTCCGTGTGGCAGTCAAGTATTCTACCAGAGCCATGCCAGGTCTAGAAACTGCTTTGGAAAAACACCCTATGCAGGCGTAATATTTCATTTATTTATTTCAAGGTACCTTACAGGCCCCATGGGGGCATTGAGTAAGGGGGCCAATACACATATACATCTCAAACTGGAAAAAAATACAAATGGAACAAGTGCAAAGTAATAAGTTAAACAAAAAGCATTACAGTTCAACATGTACAAAAGATACACGCATGGTAACAGTCAGATACAAAAGATACACGCATGGTAAAATTGGGACTGGGTATTGCTGGAAAACATAACCCTTAGAGCCGCAATCTAGCAGACACAGCAAATGACTGCCTCTGATTATTTTCAGTAATTTAAAGTTCCTTGCATCTCACTTTTTGTATGTTTCATTAATTCGAAAACCTGCTTGATTCAGATTTTAGTCTCAGTGACTTTGAATTAACGAGGTTTTACTGTACATGCACATTGTATGGAAAACTGTAGCTCATTCAACAACAGTGCCCAAAAGCACATGTATCCTAAATTTTGGAGAGGGACCGAATTTTCATTTTGAAATTTTTAGAGTTGGTATACAATTGTGCCAGTTCAGTTGTAGGGGGCTCATTACATAATTTCATAATTTGGTAGTCTATTGCTTGCATCCCATAGTAGGGGCATGTTCTTTCCACATCTGTGCTTTATGTAGGTCATGACCAATGTTGCTGCTTAAGTTGTGATGGGTAAATGAACCCCAGTTGCCCGATACTTCACAGTATATGTACATCGAGAATTTTATTTTGTAAATAAGGCAGAGATGTGGAATTCTATACTTTAACCTGAGCGCTGATGTATGTACATTATTTCCAGAGTAAAGTAATCCAACAGCTTTCCTCTGTAATGAAGAAAGCGTTTCATTATTGGTCTTAATTCCTGTTCACCAGACTAAGAAACAGTAACTAAAATGAGAATGAACTATGGAAGAATATTATTCCCTCTAAAAGGTAAAAAGTTACATAAACGGTTCAACATGCCGATACTTTGCTGCCTTCAGTCTTACGTTCACGTGTCGTGACCAGCCTATGTTTGACTGAAAAGAAATGCTTAAAAATGAATGATTATCTACGAGATCTAGTTGCGAATCGCCATATATTTTCATACTGTAATCTGTATCTTTATTCTTAGGATAGAAAAGCATGAACTTTTTAGTTAGAATATACCCAGAGATTAAGTTCATTCAACCAGTTGTTTGACATCACCACTAGCTCCTTCAAATCAGTCCCAGAAAAGTAAACACTTGTGTCATCAGCATACATTACTACCCCCCAGTAGAAGGGATATTAACTATATCATTTACATATATTATATAGTAGTGGTTCATATTTCTATAGAATACCTATGACATAGCTTAATAGCAGTGGTGTTGCTCTACTAAACTCCCAAGTTGCAGGTTCGGGACTTGTCACAATGGCTATAGATGGGGGAGTGAAATGCAAGCAAGCTTTTGTACTTGCCTTTTTGTACATTACTTGGAGAGTAAGATGGGACAATTTAGGGCTAAGTAACGCCCATGTTTTCTTCGTTTCTACTGTGTTCAGTTTGGGTCGTATTGGCGTGATTTCGACTCGAACGCATATACCAGAGCCAACATTATCTTTAGAGACCAGATAAGTCGCGACATGATGTGGCTATCTTGAGCAATAGCACATACAAGTCGTTATACTAAAAAATATGATATTGTGTTTGAATTCGTGAGTGCTGTTACGCCTGCCTGATTTCGCCTCCCTTCTGAAGATTCCATTCTACGAGCAGTGATTTCACTCCTGCGTCAAAGTGCGCCAAATTAGATTTGCTGCGGCATCCTCATAAAACCGATATAAATTGCACCACTGTGCCAGAGTTTCAAGTTTGACGGTATCTATCACCGGCAATAGCATCACCAGCGCTTCAGGACAAGTGCAGGGGTGCGACAGCTGCGCCAATTTGATACAGTTCCTTAATGTTGCGCCAAGCTGAGCCAAAACCATGAAACTTGTTGAAATTGCGCCACGCTGCGCCGAAATATCCGACCAGCCTCAAAATTTTCAGAGTACTGCTAACTTTAGCAAGAAATGGAGAATGTGTTCATCACCTGCAGTTTGCGCATCACCCAATCTAATCCAGACGCAGACCCTAATCCTTAATACTAGTTCACTATACCCTAACCTCACCGCGAGAGAAAAGAAAAAAGGCAGCAGTTCTAAAATTTCCTGGCCTTGTTCTATCTCGTGCAGATTGCTTTTTAGCCACTTTTGCAGCAGTACACCTTTGCTGTGCAGGAAAAGCACTGATTTATCAGGGGCTACTAGTACTCGCTGTCACGGTAAACAGCACATTTTGCCCCTTAATTACTCATGCATGCACACGGCATGTAATGATGGATACTAGTATGATTGCTGACATCTAAAAAAATTACTGGCAATCATTCCGAACGGTGTATGTTTTTCTGCGGCCCTGAGAAACAATGAATAAAAATGTAAGCCAGTTTTCCTCTTTTCGCTACTCCCTTTCGCTCCTGCTTTACAAATTTCCCAAATTTCGAGGTCGCCAGGTTGGCAGATTCAGAATAGCATATGCAGCGCCTGTCAAATGGTTTGACAGGCTCTGCAAGTGCTAATGCGGACTTCGACATTGTTTGCAGCGTGGGGTGGTTACACAGACTGCTTTTATTGAAATATCAGTGCTCATGTCCACTCTTGCACTGCGCACGAGTTAGGTGATCTTAAATAGTTTGTACATATATTTTTCTTCGCTAAAAGTACGCCTTATTTATTGTACTGCTCTAAATTGGGGATTTCGGGCTAAAAAAAAACGGGAGCGTCTTTTTTCCGTAATCTGCTCCAAATCTGGATTTTCGTGCTCCGAAAGCAACATATTGCTGCTCCAAAAATTGCCCGAAATCCTGATTCGGCTGTTGCACCTCTGCAAGTGCAGCTTGAGCTTGAGGCCACCAAAGTCGGAGCCACGAATCAAGGATTATTCTACAGACGACACAGTGCTCCCTCGCAACGTTTATAGGTGCCAGACTGCATACAGCCATGCAGGCAACAGATGCAACGTTCATAGATACTGTTGCGAATATAGTTGCTCGCACGTGCATGTAGATCGAGACGCTATGCCATACACGGTGCCGACTCGGCTTCTCCTGTGTGGTGCCTAATGTCGGGGAGGTCTGTGGGGTTCTTGGCACCGCACCAATAACGACGAGGCGAGTGACACCTCCCTTGCTAGAATGTAGGGTTGTGTGTTTGCAAAATGTACAGGCTGCCATGCGCGCCATGGTCTGATGCTAAAGGTCCTCGCAAGAAAGCGCGCACTATTTGGCCGGCGTTACTTGTGTGGAGGGCTTCCTGTTCGATGTGTCTTGCGCAACAGAGTTTGGCGCTTTGATTACCTGCGATGGCACCATCGGAAAACATTTGGGGCCGCTGCACGTGTGTCCTCTCACTTGAATCGTTCTGTGCAAGTCTCTGTCACACCTGACTGTCAAGACTGTTCAGAATAGATACCTTTGTCCTTGACGTCATGGTTACTATAAAATAGTGGTTTCGCTGATAATACTGCATAGGTTGCAACCGCCAAGGCTTTGTTTTACTTTGAGCTCGTTTACGTCAGATACCGCCGAGCACCATGACAGAGATTGAGGATTGCTTGTTTCAAGTCCGCGTCATTAATTGAGCAAAAGAAAAAAAAACGCCTTTAAAATTAAGTTTGCCCGTTTGTATTGAGCGATGCTAGAAACAATCTAGCAGCAATCTTTTTCTCTCTCCTGCTTTATTTCCCTTTCCATCTTTGCTCTAATCACTGGAGACCACTCTGATGGAGCCAGATTTTAAGCACTTCTGTTGTGCAAATCGGCTCAACACTCTCAGCAGAGGCTGGTGACTTCTAAGCCAATCGGTGGCAGCAATTCATTGGCTGACGTCGTGTGTTCCACAAGTGCTGCTAGTAGCTCGTTTCAAGAGCCACACTGCATGCAATTAAAGAAATATTGAATAATAAATCAATTTGATCAATACAATCGACTCAGAAGAAAAAGGAGCTGGCTTTAGCCTTTGAGCATTGAGGCACTGTTGTATGCCCTGTCGCTTCTCTGCCACTTCTGCTGACTTGCAGTGCAACATTTTATTAAGATGGCAGGAGCGCCTGCACATTGATGACCACATAATTCTGTTTAGAATGTTATTTCATAGTATACAATTTTATTGATCCAGTGTTCTGTTTAATTGGTTGAGTCGAAGAAAGATCAGGAGAGGTTATTTCACAACATGCAACCTCATGCAACCCTACTCTTTTCATAATCACGTGAAATAACGAGTGCTCTGGAGAGAACTTTTTCCACGAGATTTGCAACAACTCAAGATGCTTATCTGGCTCTTCATACGAGCCCCATAATAATTATTCGGGTGTCTAATGTAAATGCAACTTGTTCTTCCAATCTACTCCAGAATATGAAATTAGCTGCTCCAGGGTGCTCCAGTATAGAATTTTTTGCTGCTCCAAAGTGCGCCAAAATGAAGATTTTGCTGCACCTCTGGTCAACCATTATTATACTTCAGGTGTGGTTGGCAAAACAAATTAAGACGAAATGGGCCTCTTGGAACTTTAGAAAGGGAAATGTAGTGCTTGAATTTCACCATGTCAGGTGTTCTGTTATTCTTTTCAGCACAGCATGTTAAAATTGCGGTTTTGCTTTTTCATAGGGGAATCGTCACGCCTCTCTGCTCGGAACATCCAAAGATTGAAGCCGGGACCAGAGTCGCCAAAAAGTTGTGCATTGTATGTATTGTCGTTTTCTTTTGGAAATAATTCTTGCTTTTGCTGCACCCTTACTGTGTTTTACCTGTGTTAGCCAGAGATACCTTGACATTCAGTAGTGCTCTAATTTTTTGCTAAAAATTTTTGTTACGGTCACCTGTCGCCATCATTGATGGAGGGTGGAACGGGACAGGGGTTAATCCCCTCTTCCGCCGCCTCGCCCGAAGGAAACTGCCGGACTTTTAATAAAGTTCATTCATTCATTCATGGTTAACGCTTTAAAGGCATACTAAATTGATAAAATGGATCGGTTTAGATTGATAAATTGTACTTTTAGAACTCTATGCCGTTGACTTCACCATTGTATGTTTATAGTATAAAATCTAGGTCGAAGTTCCATTTTTGAATTTCGTGTTGAAAGCTCTGTGCGTGACTTCGTGGATTTCAAAGCATATTTTTTCACATTTTTGCGAAATTGGCTCAGCGAAATTTACTGAAACCTGGTATGTTAAGTATATGAGCCCCTCAGAGGACAATGTGCTTCATTTTAAACAGTTGGCAACTACGTGCAACCTAGCAGACGCCGTCAAAATGTAGGACGTCACGACGTTTGGTGCGGGAATTGCAAAGTGGCGTCCCCGCCCACATTTTCTTTTTTCACGTTTTCTCTCTTATTGACCGTTTCCTCGTGGCAAGCGTGGTGACGTTGGAATTGTGAAGTAGTAATTTACTAATCAGAGAAAAAACTTTTTTTTTAGTGTCTCTTTAACTGCTGAAAGCTGTCTTTACTTGCCGTGTAATGCACGGGCAGCAACAGATTGACGTACATTGAAAATTGCGCATTTCTTCTAATGGGGACCCTAATGAAAACCAGCAGATCATGAAGCTAAGGAAGGTATAGCAAAGAGCGGCGCTGACTAACACTGCCAGGGTTTGCGTGCACATATATAAGTGGACTGTGGGACGATTGCCTCCGTACTTCAGTTGGTAGAGCATGAGGCACGTAATTCGAAGGTTGCAGGTTCGGTCCCTGCCGGCGCCAAGTTGTCTTTTCGTCCGCTTTCTTCCCATCTGTATCACAATTATTGCAATACACATAATGCCGTACAAATGACGTCCCCTATACCTTCCTTGGCTTCGTTGTCTGCTGGTTTTCATTAAGGTTGTGTCAAACAAAGAAACGAGCCCTCAAGATTTGCCTTCCTTCATTCATAGTAGAAAAAGAATAAACGCCGACCACAATAAACACTTTAAAAACAATATACGTACGTTTCGGCTCCTGCACGGGAGCCTTGTTCACGAAGAAGTGTAGTCACTTAGGTTTCAGTAGGTGCCCCAAGCATCCTTGCAAGGATGCTTGCAAGGATGCTTGGAGCACCTATTGAAACATAGCTGACTTACACTTCACCGAGGTTGCTTTTTTGGGCCTGTTGGTTTGCCATTAGTGGGTATAATGTAAATTGACACGGACACAAGAGAGACGATGTAGAGCAAGTCATCACCCCCAAGTCATAATTGCGCCCTGTGTGTTATATCGTCTCTCTTGTGCCCGTGTCAATTTTTTGCGCAACGTTATACCCATAGATGAGTTTCCTACAATACTTACTAGAGGGAAGTCTGGCGCTAGTGTCTATGGGAGCTGCAACACATGACGCTTCAGCCAGCATGGGAATGATGGGTAGTACACAAACTTGTCTAAATTTCATTCTTTCGGCTTCGTTCGGCTGCGCGTCGCCTGCATCCGCTTTGTCGCAAAAGGAGTTCAGCAAAAGTCAGCAGTTCCACTTCACCACTTTAACTTTTTGAGGCTCGCCAAATCAAACCCGGTCACGAAGTTCACAACGGTCTATTCTTTTATCCGAAACGAATGCCAAAACACAGCAATAAACAAAGCCACAAGTACGTTTGAAGCCGCAAGCACGAAGACTAGGCAAATTTGTGTACTACCCATCATTCCCATGGTAGCTGAACGATCGCAACGCCAGAGACCCCTCTAGTTAATTTGAGGAAACTCTATGGTTATACCCGCTGACTTATACTTCTTTGGGTGAACAAGGCTCCCGTGCGTGAGCCGAAACTTCTCGATTGTTTTTAATGTGTTTTTATTGTGGTTGGCGTTTATTCCTTATCTACAATGCCTCCTCCCAACCAGACTGGGATTCCACAAACCCTGGATGTCATCCTTCATTCAAAATGGTGAAAAGTTGTTTTAAAGCGAATCTATTAAAATTATGGCAATCAAGTCAAGCTACTGCGAATTAGCAGTTCGGAATGGCCACACACATTGCAGTGCATTCCGTGTTGCACAATTTCCTTTTGTTATATTAACCTGATTTTTTATCTATATATATATATATATATATATATATATATATATATATATATATATATTCACGTAATCTTAATGGTCAGAGCCTTATCGTGATGCTTCCTAAAGAAATATGCTACTTCTTCAGTTGCAAAAGATATTGCATTATGAGCGTGTCGCATGCTGGCGTGCCGAGGCACCGACGACGACGAAGTCAGCGGAGGCGCGTGCCAAGCGAGCGCGTGGGCCCTGGAATAAAGTAGTTGGTTTTCGTACGTCAGTGTAGCAGCATCGTTCTTCTTCCACCTCTCCACTACAAGCGTTTCCGGCAACCAACTGCTGCTCGTGCTCTTGTTTGGGCGGCAACACACTCTTGCAAGTGTGTACAGTAAAAGCTCGTTAATTCGGATTTCACGGGACCGGAAAAAATGTCCGAATTAACCGAATGCCGAATTAACGAATGAACAGGAAAAACAACATTAAAATCAAGTTGGAGAAGCATACCTTTATTTGCTGAAGTATTTTGTAATGGTCGTCTGCGTTTTCGCGCAGATTCCGGCTGACATTACAATTTTTCTTAACTCTTCCAAATGGCCAACAGCACGCAAACTGTCGGAAGTGCTCAGGCAAACGTCCTCTAATATCAAAAGAGCCTCCGAGACTTCCCGTGAGGTGCGATGAGTTCGCGACATCATTAATAATTTCTTGATCGGGCAGGAGACCAGTCGTGGCGACACAATCATCAATCGCGATGTAGTCCTGAAGGGTCATATCTGAGGGAAGGACAGCATCGAAGGTAGGGCAGCCATCGTTGTTGGACTCGGCTGACACCTCGCCGATGCCATCGTCAGCTACTGCCGCATGCTCGGAGCCTCACATGTAAACACGGTCACAACGGGGAAAAAAAGAGAACTCCGCAAGAAGAGACGGTGCCGATGCAACACAAGGGAAAATGGCGTCGGAGGCGAGCGAAGAAAGAAGACGCCGACGTTCGGTGACGCTGCGATCGCCCCCACTAGTTGATGACGATAGCGATGGCACTGAGGTTTCGGTTTCGCTCCAGTGGTGCCAGCGCTGCCTTACCACACCTTTGTGTAGCAGCAGCCGTCAACATTTGTCCGAATTAAGCGGTGCGGTGTCCAATTCTGACGAATTAACGAAGGTTTGGCCCCATAGATTAACATGCACTTCGGCCGGGACCAATAGAGCCGTCCGAATTATCCGAATTTCCGAATTAACGGGTGTCGAATTAACGAGCTTTTACTGTACTAAAACTCCACTGGCATTTTTAACGAACCCTTGCGCTACGCCGTCATCACCTCCAAGTCATAATTTACATGTGCGAAGGGTGCTTTTCCTTAACACAGGGATGCAACAGCTGTGCCAATTGCGCCAGTTTGATACAATTCCTTATTTTTGCACCACGCTGCACCAAAATGCCCGACCAGCTTAAAATTTTCTCTGTTGCGCAAATTGGAGCTAGAACTGGAGGCCGCGTTGGTCATCTGCAGCGTGGGCATCGTCATCCAATACAGACGCACAGACCCTAACCCTAACCCCTCGCAAAAGAAAAGTCAGTTTCACGGCAAGGACGAAGCAGTGAATGCGATAGCAACAAATTGTAATGGTATATGAAGTGAGGCTGACAGTAAACTCTTTTGTATCCGATCTCGCGTAACTCTACAAAACGTTTGTGCAGAAGAACACGGTCGCTCCAGAGAAAGATGCTCTTTCTGCACAGTGTCTTCGCATTGAAAGCGCAGCACGTAGCCCGCTAATGGCTGCCGAGATAGCACGCGCGCCAGCGATCGCGTCCTTAGAATCAAAGTTCAAAGTTGCTACTCGGGCGACAGCCCCCCCCCCCCCCCCACAGCCCTCTCGCGCCTTTTCATGAAGACGGGCGGGGCGTTTTCTCTATGCTTTGATGGCAGGCTTCCCGAGTGGAGGAGTGGTGTTATCGCATGCACCTTCCGAGCGACGGAGATGGGCTGGCTCGTTCGTCGACCGCATTTGCGCACTTTTACCCTCGGTAGAACATACTATGCACAGGGATATGCTATCAATTTGTACTTTATACGGGAGATGACGGCAAAAACTCGTCGAGAGTGTCCATATAGTTGCTATTGCAATAGAAAAGGGCAGTAGTTCTCAAATTTCCTGATGCTTGTTTTATTGCGTGCAGAACTCTTTTTAAGCCACTTTTGCCGCTGTACACTGGTGTCTTGCGGAAAAGCATACTGAGATTTAGAAGGGGCTGTTAGTGCTAGCTGTCAGGGACACAGCACATTTTGTTCCTTAATTACTCATTCGTGCACGCGCCGTGTAATTACGAGTTCTAGTATGATCTCTGACGCCTACGAAATTATCGGCAATCATTTGGAGCTGCTGTGCACGGCGTTTCTGCGGCCTTGAGAAACAATAGACAAAAGCGCATGCCAGTTTTCTTTTTTCACTGCCCCCACTTGCTCCTGCTTTACGAATCTCCCAAATTTCCAGGTTCGCAGGTCCACCTTAGCATTTCCAGTGCCTGTCGAATTACTTGATAGGTCCTGCAAATGCAATTGGGACTTATGTCATTGTTCGCACTGTGGGGTGGCTCATCACACTGCTTTTATTGAAATAGCAGTGTTCACGTGCACCGTGCACGAATTAGCTGATGTTCAATGGTTTTTACGTATTTTTGTTTTTTTTCTAAAAATAAGCCTTCTTTGTTATACTGCTCCAAATTTGGGATTTCATGCTAAAAATTTCAGGTTTTTTTTCGTAACCTGCTCCAAATTTGGATTTTTGTGCTCCAAAAGCAACATTTTGCTGCTCCAAAAACTGCTCCAAATCCTATTTCGCCTGTTGCATCCGTGTTAACGTCTAATGCTTATTTTTTTTTTTTTTCGACAGACGTCGATACTTCGACAGCGTGAAGAGTCTGTCGCCCGCACAACCAGGTAGGTTCCTTCATAAGCACCATGGCTTGAACACTTTTTCTGCTAGTATGTACAGTACACGTGGATTGAAAAGCAACAGTCGGAGCCCAAGGCTGCCAATGCATGCAGCGCTGCCCATGGGCACTCATGGAAGCAAGGTGTGGCATTGTAGTACAACATGAAAGTGAGGTTGTTTTGAGTAGAATTACTGTTTCCAGTGAGCGTGTCTGTAGGTCAGCTTAGCTCCAGCAGAGTACTGCAAGCCTGCCACACTTTTCTTTGCTTTCGCATTGGCGCACTTGCAGGCTGAGGCATTGCCGCATGGTGAACTATAGGCAGACTAGGTGGTTATCGGAAATGGCAATCCTGCCTCAAAAGCGTTCTCACCCTCACACTTTACCACAATGCAACACCTTGCTTCCGTCGGCAGCACTGGGTGTACCGGCCGCCATGCGTTCTCACTTTGGCGTTTCAATCCACGAGTACTGCTCTACGTGCGATGCACTTATCTGACCTGCACTTGCATCTCATTGTCTCCAGATGGACAAGGCTTCCTTGGAGTCCCGCCTGAAAGGTAGCAACTCCTTGCGACTTTTTAACCACAGCTAATACTACTGCATTGACTTACCGTATTCTACGTCGCTGCTGGTGTGGAGCTTTTTATAGCGACTATAATTGTTACAGGGGCCATGCACACCAAATTTATGCATGTTGGTTTTATTCTTTGTTTGCCTATATATTGATAACAATATGTAGTATGGCTTGCTGAAGACTGTACCACCAGTAAAAAGAGCCAACATTCAAGCTTTTGAAGTTGTAATTTATATACCGCACTGGGTTTCCTTACTGACCACAGCATCGTACATCAACAATGTTTGTCAGTGGATGTAGACTTTATATAAAGGAGTACTGACACGATCTTGAGGCACCCCAAAAGGGACATTTCTCGTTTCCATGCTGTGCACTATCAACGCTCTCCACACACCGGAGGCAGACAACACGTATTTTACTTGGATTTTAAAGTTTTCCAGCATCTGCAAGCCAGCCCCACTGCAATGGACATTAGCTTGACAAGTCAACACGGTGCACTGGGTTTGCGAAATCTGCATCCCGAATGCAGCCTAAATCGCAGGAATCGCTGTCAGTCCCTGGATGTCAATTCACTCGTCATTCTTTAAGTGAACCACGTGCGACTGGCAGCAGACTGACAGCTGTTGCTAGTACATATGTCGCGAGCTGTAGTCTTCCTGTGATGTCAGACTTGTGTTGAAACGTCACTCCGAAGCGTCCCCCTCGATATTGAAACTGGAATTACGGTTTTAAGGTAGCGGTATTAAAAATATAGACGGTTTCGCTGTTTGTAAACAAACTGGCGTGCACCGAATGGCCTGCCCAAAAAGTATTCTGGTGCGGCACTTGCGGTAATACTTTTTCAATCGTCCCGGGGGTGTTTGCCTGGTGTGTTTGAGTTTGTAGCTCTATTATTTCTGGTGCATTCCTTCTGATGTGTTTAGAGCGATGTCTAGCGACTACATGATGGAGCTCGACGACGTTGTACGGGAGAAGTACAAGCGGAAGCTGCAGTGGCGAGTTGCCTGATCCGCTGGATAGAGAAGTTGTACAATTCAGCTTTTCGACAGGAGCTAAAAACCTGCCCCCTGTAACAGCTGCAGACATACTTGTGTATATTTGTCCAGGCACAACCTCACGATAAAATGTTTATTGCTGTGGCTGTGTCCCACCGAGCATTTTGATAGAGGTCTCTGTGTGACTGAGATAATATAGATAAATGTACAGGCCCCCGAAAAGTAAAACTGAGCTCGCGAGCTGTGGGCAAACTAGGCAAAACTGCATGCCAGCGCGCTCTATCACCAGATGTGCTGCAGATAGCGAGAGTGCGTCGGCGCATTTGGCTGACCCATCGCAATATTGTGATGCCCGCCATATCGCCGGCTCTAGTGAAGTCACGCTACTACCATCACTGCTCGTCACGGGACACTTTAAATGCTTTATGCATTTCTTTGCCCGCGTCGTGAAGAAATGTTCAGAGGCACGCGCTTTCTGCATCGCGAAGAATGTCAACACTGTCGCCCCTGTCGAGGAGTGATGGTAGTAGCGAGGCTTTGCTCGAGCCGGCGATAAGGCGAGCATCAGAGCATCAGGATGGCTGAGCCAGATATGCCGACGCACTCTATCTGCAGCTTGTCTTCTCATAGAGCGCGCTGGTATGCAGTTTTGAACCGTTTGGCCACAGCTCCCACACTCCGTATTACTACTTTTGAAGCACCTGTACTCGTGTGATGACGTCAGGTGCGGCTGAACCACGCGAACTACTATGGTTCACTCACGAGTACAGTATTCACGAATCAAACTTTCAAGTTAACCCGCCTACATCTACTGCTCACACACACACACCGAAAGGTATTTCAGCTAGGGTGGGGCGATGTCCATTGGCAGCCAGAAGACAGGCGATGAGTCATTTGCTCGTACAGATGCGAACCCATTTGCAGGTGTCGCTCTCATAAAAAGCAAATGCAACAGCTACGAAACATGGGCACCGCGGACGTACACTGTGCGACGATTCATGTTGCTTTGGTGTCCCGCGTGTTGCTTCGAACAGTACGCATCACTGATGCGGCTCCAACTACAGAAAGCACCTTTACGGTGGATTTTCGCCGTTAGCCAGCTTTCACATTTTGCTATCCACTTGATGAGTCAGTTCACTTCTCTGCGACGGGTGGAAGACAACAGTGTCAGACGTGTTCGTTGTAATTGGGGACCTACGACTAACGTCTGAGCATCGTCTCAGTGCCATTAGAGTATGCGTTGAGCTTTACTTGCCTTTGATGAAGTGGACAGAACAAATCTATGCACTTTTTGTGGGAATCCAGTTTTCTTGCCTGATCGCTGCAGTCCAGGCGCTCTTTCTGCCTTCATCTCTCAGAAAACAGAAAGTTTTGACTTGTGATAGCAAATTAGCTCCAAATCACAGACTGCATCCTGGCACTACATAGCAGTGCCCGAGTTGCGAGCGCTTCATCGGAATTATTGCATCTGCAGAAAACATCGAAACACAAGCAGCCGCGGCCAGCAACTCAGGCAAAAAGCACGCTAAAACAAGGTAAACAGGAAGATTTGTAGGGCACGCTTCCGGTGAACACACAATGTTGCCAGAGAATGGCAAGCGCTGGTGAATGCGTCTATATTCTATACATTCCCAAGCACTACAACAATGTTTTTAGGGTTCTCAACACCTACGTTTTTATTTACAGGAACAACCCGAAAGTATTTAAAATGAAAAATATAAATGAATAATCTTGTTCCCCCCTGAATGTTACACCAGTACTCTTTTAAGGGTGATCACTTGTCTGGGACAGTGTTTTCTTGATTTATGACTTAGTCTTGAATTTTTTTTTACTAAGTCTACCTAATGCAATGAACATTTTTTTTTTGTTAAAAATAACTTGCTCACAGGCAGTAGCTGTGCCGCTTGCTTAAAAGATAGTCCAACATAGAACTTGCAAACTCTTGCTGCTTCCTGATTCTTTTTTTCAGCACGAGTGGGTGCAGCAGAGAGCTCCTGCCTTCTGAGAGTTCGAGCTCTTCAATCTGTTCTGATGAAGGACCTAAGCCGCCGCCCCTGATCTCTCCGGACCTCTCGACCACCACAGGTCCAAAGAAATCGCCGGAACCACATAGCCACGCCGAAGACCGCTATGCAAAGTATAAGCGGTTTATGAGGGAGGAGTTTCCCAAACTTGTCGCAAAAACCCCGTGGGCCCGGTCGGGATCGGGATTTTTCACCATGCCAGACGTCGTGAAATCCTCGGAAAGCGCTCAAGCATCCAGGAAACGCCCACTTGCAGAGACCACTGAGGCAGCAGAGGTGGGAGAGAAGAGACCTGTGCGCCGTGAAAGTCCCAAAAATCTCGGAGCTGCAGGGGAGCCTCGTGAAATGCAAAGGAAAGGGTCTCGTACGTCGGAGTCCTCATCAGTGCGCTACTCTCCCATTGAAACCGTGAAGCCCACGAGCAATTTGCGGCAGATTTTGGGCACATCTTCGAAGAGAACTGCTCGTCGTGAGAGGAGCCCTGTGGCAACTTTGAATTCTCAAGAAGAACGCCCTCCCAAAGTGCCTTACACTGGGGCAGAGCCGGCTACAAGGACGGGCGGAGAGCAGGAGGAGGAGGACGAGGATGCTTGGATTTGGTCTCTCTGGAGGCAAAGGGAGGCCGAGCTTGCAAAGGCTGCAGCGATGAGGACCACAAAAGCTCCTTCGACAACTTGTCCCAAGATCTCCAAGCCGCCTGTCCTTAAAAGGCATGGCAAGGAACCAGCTAAAGCACCTGAAGGTGAGAGTGCATTTTTCGTATAAAGTTTATAGTGGTCAACCACGTTACTGCTGAGGGTGGCTGTAGGCAGAAATATTTTACACTGCATGACATTGCAAAGGATCCTGTGCAATGGTGAACGCTCCTAAGTATTTGTGTGCCATGCTCGTTGCCCAAGATCAGTTTATCTACACACTGCTTATGGCCCTTGTCAGTGTGAGCATCAGCTTGAAGTGTCACTTGAGAGGAAATCAATTGAGACTACAGTAATACCTCGTTAACTCGAAGTAGTAAAAACCAGAAAAAATTTCGAGATAAGCAGATTTTGGAGATAAGCAAAGTTGGGCAAATTCTATTAAGAAGTTCAGTTCTATCTAAAAACGTTATCCCTACTGACCAGTTTCTTAACAGGAGCGCCAAACTGGCTCTTTGTAAAGGTTTTGAAGAAAAATAATGACATACCAGCGCTATTAACCAGCTGTGTTTTTCGGCACTGCCTTTTTATTTAGTGCAGAGAGACCGACTAAGGCTGGTCTGCCTCTCAGTAACACTTGCACCTAGCAAAGCTTTCTCGAGTTGCTTAACACGTCGCATGTGCCGATCGTCCGCGCCGCTGCACTCAAATTTATTTCGTATCAAGCGAAGCATGTTTCTTGTTTCGGCGGATGTCGTCACGCCTCGAGTAGCTGCGTCGACGCTGCCGCGATCACTGTGCGTGACGCCACGTTGTTTGGCTTATGAAAATGGTCAAACCAGCCGATGTTGCAGGCTAGGTCAGTTTAGCCCACCGCTAAGTCCAAAGAATCGGCCTTATCTGTCGATGTGACTGGTAGGGGCTCCTCTTACACGATGCCGCACATTCAGCGCCGTTTTGACGTCCGGAAACTACGAGCCTCGAATCCGTTTCTTTGATTAGGGCTACCTTTCTTTGCAGCATCAGTGACTTGGTTTGCTTTGGTGGCGTTATCCTCACCACATCGCACGGCCGACGAAAAAATCCGCGCGACGTGCCTTGCGTAAATAAAATGCTGAAATCGCATCTCTGACGGTAAACAAAACGTGTACGACCAGAGCTATTTTGCAGGGCCTGCTTATGTGCACGTGTATAGCGTCACATGACGTGACACAGGGTTGCTCGACAAAGTTGGTATGCCGCTAGGTTCCGACTTTACTTTCGGGAACAGTGTCCACTTCGTCGTAAACGCGGCAGCCTCGCGCGAACCTTGTGAAACGTATGACATTTTGCCGCTAGTATTTTGTGAAACGGTTCGGCGACGAAGTTTTGGTTCCATTCTCAGTCGAGATTTCGAGATAACCGAAAGTGGGCACGGAAATACTTCGAGATAAAGGGCAATAAATACATTGCACCTATGGGAAATTGTTCGGTACCGCGGAAAACTTCGACTTAGCCAATTTTTCGAGATATGCGAGTTTGAGTTAACGAGGTATTACTGTATTAACAAAATTACCAGTCTGTAGTTGCAAAGCTGCCACGCTTGACCTTAAGAAGAGGCTCGGTAAGCTATGAAATGGAGACTAAAGATTAGTGGGCATGTTGCCTTGGCATTTACACACCTGCTTATCTTAATGTTGTGGATTTTGACAGTCAGCTCGTGTCTGTAGAATTGTTTGAGAAAAAATATGTGTTGCCTTTTACAGGAAACAAAAACTTGACGAAGAAGTTGGCAAAATTCTTATGCCTAAACAAGGATGTACCAATATGAAGGCTTCAGGACAAAAAGAAGCGTGACCCCTGTTTTGCCAAGTGAATGATTATAAAGGCTAGAACGAGTGTTTAAGAGATACAGTTGAAACCCGCAATAACGAAATCGGCGGGGAAAGCACAAAATTTCGCTCTTGCAGGAATTTAGTTGGCACGAGAATACGGCAAATTCTTCGGCGATGTCCATTTTTTTCCTGCCCTTTTCCACCTCACTGATGATTGCAGCCTTATCTTCCAGCGTGATGAACTTCCGCTTTTTCGTTGGAGGCGGCATCTTCGCAGGCAAGAAATCGGATGAAGCAATCGCAACATACAGTTCACGTTACACCAAGCGACCAAGCAAACGCTCCACAAATGGCTCCACACACGCGATCATGTGCGCACAAAGCCGACAAAGCCAAGCACAGAGCCAAGCGAACGAACGAAACTCCATGAGGAATGTGGATTTGGCTACGTAGTCCGCGATAACGAGCAGATGTTTCGGCAAGCCATCATCATCATTGTCGCCAGCTTTAAGTTTTTTTTGTAAACAGTGATGGCGGCTGCTTCTCAAGTGCGCTGTAGCGATAGTTTTGCACAATTTAAGTGTAGCACGAATGCATTTCAGCAGTTTTCGAATGTAGTTAATGTTGCGAGAGTAGATTATTTGCGCACTCGTGTTTCAAAAATTTCGTTAATGAGGGACTGCGGTACGAATATCTTTCGTAGTCGCGACTGAAATGCATTGACTCCTATGGCCGTTTGCCGGTATTCCGAAAATATTTCGTTGCGGTGAGAATTTCGTTCCCTCGGGATTTCGTTATCGCGGGTTTCGACTGTATGCTTAACCGGGAGGCCATCCCCGATTTCTTTAATGCGATGCATGTAAAGTTAAGAAATGCAGGGGTGTTGCTTAGGCAACCACTTGCACAGGACAGCCACTGAACCGACTTGAAAATTAATTTGTTGCATTTCAAAGAAAGCCGAATTCCACTGACCTTCAGAAATAGTATTAGCTTAAAACCTCGTAGTTATTGTAGATAACACAAGAAACTTGAAGCGCAAAGTTGGCGAATCTGTCTGATTTTTCATTTGTGCTGCGTTCAGGGCAGATGTGATGTAGTCTCCAACCAATTTGAAGAGCCAGATTTCTTGAGCTTGTCACTAGTATGGACCTGCCTGCAGCGGTACAATTCACTCGTGCAACTGATGGATAATGGCAGTGATCGTTTAAGCTGCCATTACGTGAATGTGGCTTTATGCAAATAATTCTGATTAACATTTGTGTTCATCTGTGACAGAGATTGTTGTTGCTGTGGCTTGATAAGCGTCTGTTTTCAGTGTCTCTACTACATAAACCTATCAAATTTCTCATTAACTCGGCGTTTGAGCAACGTAACACTTCCTAGTGTCTTTCAGGAAATATTTGCAGTATTTTACTTTGACTGTAATATGCTTAATCTGCTACGGTTTAAAAGTGCGCTGAAGGGTAGAGCGTTGATAGCGTCATTTATTGATTTCATGCTGAAGGTGTCCCGAATTTATAGATCGTAAAATGTGTAACACTTGTGTAACAGGGACAGCTTTGTCCATTTCAACTAGTCCTTGGGAAGCCTTAGTACAAATGACCCTTGCTGCTAATCTCTGCAAGACACGGAATCAGAAATATTGTTTTTCATTTCAGCAGTCTATAGCAACCATCAATTAAGTTGCACCACATTGTTTCAGGTGTTCAACATAAAGCCAAACATGTGCTTGTACTGACAAGTTGTATATTGATTATTTTTTAAAAATGTAGCTGCAGTAGGATGGATGTGCTTGGATTCATAGATGCGATGTAATTCTTACTTCATGGTTCATATATTTTTCAGAAGCCAAAGGTGCCGTTGCAGAGAGAAGTAAGTTGTATGGCTAATGCTTTTTTTTTTAATTTTTACCATAACAGTATATACCATATTTTCGGGTGCATAAGTCGCACCTTTCTGTCAGACACACCCCCTACTTTTTAAGACTTCCTCGGGAAAAAAATGATAGATAAGACACACTTCTGCATAAGACTCATCTATTTTTAACTCTGTCAACATAGTAAAACAAGACTTTGCACGTAGAGTACACTCATTGCGAAATGCATGGTCACACAGGGCATTGAATATCTATAAGCAGCAGTATAAAACTTGTAAATAACATTGTCCTAAGGTGCAGAAAACCAACATTTATTCCACTGGATCTAAAGCCAGATCCTCTGGCGCACTGTCAAAAGTTCTTCCACCTCGATTGGCAGCATGGTGCGGTTGCCGTTGTTGGCCTCAGAGTAACTCTTTTACTTGGCGTGGTAAGCACATTGTCGGTGTGTCCTCTACGGCATTGAGGCTGGGCAGGAACACATAAACCACGACCGCCCCGCGCTGTTAACACCTAGACACTCGTACAAAACGTAAATGGTGACCGGAAGCTGGAAGCTGCGACAACTGCTGGACTGCAGCGACGTCTCGCGTGGAAACTGATGATGATGATAACAAAGTGGTAATTTAATTTTGTAACTGGTATTGTGCACGCTACAACTTTACAATGGGACGTTATGTATGTTGAACAATGGACGCTATGTCAAGTCTTCGGCGTGCATTGCCATTTAATGTAACATTGCGTTCCTTGAGCCAAATAAACGTAATCGATGCACAAACAAAAACAGCACACTGAGCTAACCAAGTAGTCTAATTGCTGGCATAAAAATGTCCGTGATTGGAATGACGCTCTGCCTTTTGTTCTGAATGTGCTGCACTGAAAAGGAACCGCAATACTTTGTCCATTAAAAGGTCTTCTTTTGCATCTGAATCCAACAGGCCAGTGGCATTATAGACAGAAACGAACGTTAGAATGTATACAGTGCATATGCCACACAAAGGTCGGATATTCGTGTACCATACAGGAGCAATAATATGCTCTATTTCAATGATCGCTACACTTGAAGGAATCCTAGAAAGTAGTTGACTAATAGCGTGAGAGCTTTGGTGATTGACCAAGGTGATTGACTTTCTCGTATCGTTGAAGATGTACCGACCGGCGCAAATAAGCGCTCTGCTGAAGGAAGAGGGGAGCCGGGGGGCCTTCCTCGTTTCTATTTATTTTTCTCTTTCTTTATCTGTTTTTCCTTTTTTTTAATCACTGTTTCCTTCGTTCTCTCACCATCCATTTTTTTTTCTTTTTCGCTCACTCTATATAGTTTTTCCCTTTCCCTCTCTCTTCCTTCTCTCTCGTTGTTGTTTCTCCATACTTCTCTCTCTCTGTCTTGCTCTCTGCTTTTTCTATCTACTTCTGTTTCTTTCCACATGTCTTTCCCTCCTCCTCAGCCTCACTTCCCCTTCTCGCCCCCCTTGCTATACTATGTACTGTTCCAGGCTTTTATCATCTCTTTCTGCCTCCTTCTTAGTCTCTCTCTCATTCTCTCTGTTGGCCTAACTGTTGCCTTCCTCATTTTTAGCGGACCATTCGTGAGTAGTTGGATTTACCAAATTTCTGTGGCACATGATGACGATAGTTTTTTGGTTCACCGGATAAGGAACGATTTGCTAAACAGATTCGCTGTTAAAATTACGATATGACAATGAAAAAAAAACACTGTAAATGGCGGCCAATGCGGACTGGCAACCGGCCCACTATCTAAAAAACCGGCCGGGCCGCTCTAAAGCCAGACAGGTGGCAACCCTAAATGGTGTGAGTCACGGTGGTGGCTTTTATTGCAGCCGTAATCTCCATGGCCTCTGCGCTGCTCGAACAGCAAGTAGCTCGCATCTCCGACCATGCCCACTTCATTGTTATAACAAGATTAGATATCTTTTAACGAATGCTTTCACGTTCAGTTCAACGTACTCGCGAATGAAATATGGACGTATTGGTTTTGCACAATCTCGTGACTTTTTGCGTATATAAGACGTGCCGGCTAGAATATCGGGAAAAAATGTGCATCTTACACGCTGGAAAATACGGTAGATCTATTTGTATGTATAGATGTAATGTAATTCTTACTTTTCAAAAGGAAGCATAGATTTCTGTTACAAACAAGTAAGCTGCATATTGACAAATGTTTGACATAACTGCAATGTGATTGATGGGTTTGATGCTATGTAAGCTTTAAATCTTACCTCATGGTTGCTTTTGTTTCAGGTGGCCCTCGACGTGAAGTGAAAGATGCCGCTGCACAGACGTGTAAGTTATATATGTAACCAAATGAGGGTAATATACATGTAAATGTAAAGCGTACAGGTGATTTTAAAAAGTGACTGCAAATGTGGTATCACTGATGCATTTGATGCATCAATATTAGTCAATGCATCGCAAAATGATTTGGTTGATAGAAAGTTATTGCTTGCAAGAATGAAATATTGTCTTTACCTATATTTTTCTTTTTTGAAGGAATCCATTTACTGAAAAAAAAAATCATCCTGTCTAGTCGCATGCTCAAAGGGACAATTATAGATACACATGTGTTTTCTGCTTTTATAATGCCGTCGCCTTGTGTGGCTGTCCCTGGATCAGCATAACAGACGAAGCAATGTTCTGTAAAGCACATTTTTAAAATTTTTGTGAGCAGGCATGCACGACTTGATTTCCTTCAAATTATCCAGCTTGTTATTGAAATGGTCAATACCTGCCTCCTGGTTCAGAGTTACAAGCATTCTTTTTGATAGCTCCCTCTCACATTTTGTACCAGAGTGTGCTTAAAGGCAGTGTTGTACATGTTCCTGTAAAACAGGAATGAAAGCTCGTTCCTTGTTCCTTCCCAATCTTGGAACAAGTTCCCGTTACATTTCGAAAACTGGAATGTGTCGTCACATTAATGTTACATTTGACTTTTTAATGAAAATATAGTGCCAGATAATCCTGAGGCGAAATGGAGCTGTGCGAATAGCAAAATTTTGGGTGCTAAGCGAATTCGAATATTCAAGTGTGAGTGCGAATCGAATCGAATGTTTTTCGAATACTTGGAAGCTAAATTGCATAAAATAAAGTTAGAGAGGATTCCTAAGCATATTCTAATGATAGCAACATGAAAGTGTTTCTTTTCGCTAGGTTGATGAAGCACTGGTAGGGTGGTGTTTCATAGTTGTCTTATCAAGAAGAGGCAATGTAGAAGCCAAATTCTATTTATGTACATGATATGGTGCAACCAAAATGTTGCAGACAACACTTTACACGTGATAGGCAAAGGTGCCATTTCCTCAGCCTCTCCTCCTATTTCAACTTCTGTGGAAGCGCAACTAATGTGGCGCACAAGGGTGTGCTCCCTTCAAGTCCGGAGTTCCAAATCTGCCTCTTAGACGTCTATATATAAGAACATCTGAAATTTTGGATGAAATTTCGGACTTCCTGCCCAAATTTCAGGTCCAAAATAGCATTGAGCCCCCACCTCTGCCACATCTTTCATCTCCATGTTGGAACCAGCGTTTTCTTGAGTTGATACATTTGCTACCGTAGCACAGCTTGAAGGGCAGCTTTGCCACAATACCGAGGTGTGATGAAGTGAAGCATATTGAAAATCTAGGGACCGCTTCCAATCGGACGTTGACTGTATTTGTTTTTGGGAAGTTCGAATAGTTTGAATAGCAAAATTTCAGTGCTGAATCGAATCGAATAGCAAACACTATTTGAAAAATATTTGAAATTTCGAATATTCGCACACCGCTACTTATAAGCATCTTCCATCTCGCGTACTATGCCCAGAAATGACCTCATTGGTCCAGACTTATTCACAAAACTGCGAGGGAATATTGCGATTCGCGAGAGAAGCTGTCGTCAAGAGAGGAGGGCGCAGTGCTCATTCTGTGAACTAGACCACAGAATAATCCCTTCCAATTTGTGAGAGAAACCCGTCGTCAAGAGAGGTGGGCTGTTCGGGCTACGGCGATGCCTGGTGTGCACGGTCCACAGCACAAGTCTCTTTGGTGTGGTCCACAAAATAACACTGCACTTTATTTCGTGGTCTAGTCCACAGAATAAAGCTGCAGTTTATCCTGCGGTCAGGACCACAGAATAGTCACTGCGTTCCCTATATACTCACTGACCTTAATCTATTAAACTAGAGCCACATTTGAATTACATATGCAGATAAAAATGTTGCACCTTTTCTCGAAGGCACATTGCTGTCAGCTTCAGTCATTGTTCGTTTAGATGACGTGTTTATCTGTAATTCACTATATCAATTAACTTGTAAGAAAAACTGGGTCGTCTTGGGTTCTTTACAGGAGCACTGTGCTGCTGTACTCACCTGCAATTTTAACGAGCGGTATTTCTTGCAGCGTTTATGTGCATGGTCGGAAGGAGCATCCAGCTGGACAGAACAGCAAGGAAGCGCTTGCGTGAATGTGAGTGATGGTGGTTTCTTCTCTTGTTGGCATTTGTCATAGCTGTGAAATTTTTTTTTACTAGGACAAGTATGAATTATCTGGCGAGGACATATTTCAGGATCCAAATAATTCTATCCTTATAATACACTAGCCAGAGTCTTCATTTGAGGTCACTTTAGCCATCTAATTAAAGTTATCAAAGCATGTTCTTGGGCTAGTTGGTTCATATTCCCACGGATTATATTTTAAGGTATTTGGGTTTCACCCACAAAGACTGGTAGCAACGCTTGGCGCTGACCACGGCACAGTCTTCGAGATGCTTCACAATCGTTTGAGATCGTTAGGATTGTGTGCATGATGCGAATAGTAGAGATCATCCGGGAGCTTACGCGGCCACCAGCGATAAAGCTGGAATCTTCTATAACACATGTATAAAAGCCAACGCGCTTCACCACTTGGCAGATTATCGACGGCGGACACTCTGTTTGCGCTATCAGTGCATAGTGTATATTGCTTGTAGTTTGACTTTTTGTTACCAGGGCACTAGTTCGGCCAAATAAAGTTACGTCTAATAGCTTGGCTGCAGTCTTCTTCACTGTCACGACCATGTGACAATATTGTGCAAAGTGGTAACGACTCAACACATGGCAAAGAAACAAGGACAGGAAATAGCATTTTTTCTGTCCCTGTTTCTTTGCTCTTTGTTGTATTGTTACCATTTTTTGCAATAATCAATGAAAGTCTACGGTGTTCTGAAGGTACGCTTACGGATTTATAGTTTCCACATCACGCTGCATTTGTTCATTAGTAAATATTTGAGGGTGGCTCAATGCCTCCTTTAGAAGATCTGGCAACATTGACTTGAATGATTACAGCGCACAAACTGGGTGTTGGAATTTGTGTCGAAATTATCTTTGACCACCTTGTCCTGATAAGGTAAGGCACCTTGGTCGAGACACTCATTTTCAAGCAAATCTAGCTTATTACCTTCAGTGAAAATTGTCGTAAATGCTTTCTGTGTCATCAGCTAAGGAAACGTGGTATGCCTGAGTAACATGCTACTCTAGCTCTCATTTAGCGATTGTAGCATGTGTGCTCCTGCCACTTCTGTCCAGCTGTTCTTGTGAATGGTGAGAAATCCCACTGTTTAACTGGGAAATAAGTGAAACAGCTGCCGATGCTCCTTCGTTAAGCTCCTTTTGTTTCTTTTTCCTGGTAACATGTGTACATCTCATTTTGTGCAGCATTTCACGTCAAGGAGGAGGACGTGCAGTTCGTACAAGCTGGTGGTGATGCCCGTGTCACCTTTGGCCACTATTTTAATACTGGTACAGCTACCGTGGGCGTCATGAGACTAGGCCCGCATTGCGATAAACCCATGTCTGCCAACAGTGAACATGATATGGTTAGTATTGTACATGTAACTTGATATTGTTGCGTGGTTTTACCTACGCTAAGAGGGCATAGTGGGCTATACCCTGAAAAGGGAGCTGAAAAAAGAGGTGAAGTCGACGTTGTGCTGTGAGCTGTGCTGTGGCTTGATACTGACTCAGTATTGTATTTTCCCCGTAACATTTTTGGTGGAGCTGCGGGTACTTTTTTTTGACGACGGAACTCCGCAGTGGACGCCTCCTTAAGTCTGCAACCATGGCTCCGGGTGAAGACACGCCTTCGCCAGCTACGTCGGCAACATCTCCGACAACAACAACCCAGTACGTCGCTTTAACGCAACCCCGTGACCCCGGCACCTTTACCGGGGAGAACAACATCGATGTGGACAAGTGGCTCAGCATGTACGAGCGCATCAGCAAGCAATATGGCTGGGATCCAACCGTTATGCTGGCAAATGTCATCTTCTACCTCGACAAAACCCCTCGCGTCTGGTTTGAGACCCACGAGCACGAAGTCACAAGCTGGGACATGTTTAAACAACAGCTCCGTGACCTTTTCGGCAACCCATTTGGTCAGCAGCTTGCTGCACGGAAAGAATTGGCCGTACGTGCTCAAACTGTCAACCGAGCCCTACTTGACCTATATTCAAGAAGTGTTAGCCTTGTGTCAAAAGGTTGACCACAACATGTCCGAGGCTGACAAGATTTCACACATTTTGAAGGGTATCGCAGACGATGCGTTCAATCTGCTCGTTTTTACCAACGTCACGACCATCGACGCCGTAATTAAGGAGTGTCGCCGCCTGGAACAAGCGAAGAGTCGGCGCATTCCGCACCAGTTCCATCGTCTCCCCAACACCGCTGCAACATCGTCTTGCGAAGGAACCCCTTTTCAGCCGTCCACAACTGACGATGTGACACGCATCGTCCGACGCGAACTCGAGGCTGTGTGCCCGGCTGCCCATAAACCGACGTTGTCCGAGACACCGGCCCCGGCTGTCGCCCTGATCCAGGCCGTTGTCCGCCAGGAATTCGCCAATCTGGGTCTGTGTTCCACTGTATGTGCCATGAACAATACTGACACCTCCGTAGCCTCCGAGACAACACGCCGCCGTCAGTACCCTGTTCGTTCCAGGAACCCTTCTGAATGGCGAACAGCAGATAAGCCGATCTGCTTCCGCTGTGGTCGTGCAGGCCACGTTGCTCGTTACTGTCGCAGTCAGTGGCCCTCTACTCCTCCTAGCCAGTATCCCGCTTACAACGGCCCCTTCCGCACAATGAATCGCCGTTATCCGAACCGCACTGAGTCTTCAGCATTCGCCGCCCCTGAGGACTATGGCCGCACCTTCCCATCGTCGCCGCCTCCAAGCCGTTCCTCTCGCTCACCAACGCGCCGCCGCTCGCCCTCGCCGTCATTTAGCCGCCGCATGTCTCCGGAAAACTAGGCTGCGCAGCTTCTGGAGGTGAAGCTGCCCTGTCGACGTTAACCAAAAATCCTCTGTTGCCCTTACGTCTACACCAGAACACACTTGAAGTACATGTTGATGGCACTCCTGTTCAAGCTTTGATCGACACAGGCGCTCACGTCTCTGTCATGAGTGCGGATTTTCGTCGTCGCATGAAGAAGATTCTGACGCCACCCTTGACCAATGTGGTACAAGTCGCGGATGGCGGCACCGTTCCTGTCGTTGGGATGTGTACAGCTCAGCTTACCGTTGCCGGTTATCAGGTGGTCGTCCTTTTTACTGTCCTTGCCACATGTCCCCACGACCTCATACTTGGGCTGGATTTTCTGGCAACCAACTCTGCGCTTATTGATTGCTCCGCCGGTGTGCTGTGCCTTGAACTGCCACAACTCAGTGACCCCCCGTCCCAACCTTCGTGCCGATTACATTGCAGCGACTTTATTCATCTGCCCCAGCAATCTGTTACGTAGGTCGATATGTTGTGCTCACCAGCTGTGCCAGACGGTGACTACTACGCTGCACCTCTTCCCGACTTGCTGCTCACGCATTGTGTTGCTGTTCCCTATACGGTTCTCAGCATCACGGCTAACAGAACCTGGCTACCAGTGGTAAATTTCGGCTTTGCAAATCAAGTGCTCCCACAAGGCATTTCCGTAGCCCACCTTTGTTCGCTACTAGATTCACCGGTCGAAGCTTTCACCTTGGATGCCGCTGTTCCTACGCAGCGGACGCCACCGACAACCAATTGTGGCAGCCGTCAAATTTTTAACATGATCGCCGCTGACCTTCCGCCTGAACACGTTGAAGCCCTCCAGCGCGTTCTCGGGTCCTACCAGGACATTTTTGATTTCGGTGACCGACCTCTAGGGCAGACGTCCGTTGTCCAGCATCGCATACACACAGGTGATGCCAACCCTGTTCACCGCCGCCCCTACAGAGTGTCTGCGTCTGAGCGGAACGTCATCCAACAGGAAGTAAATAAGATGCTAGCGAAGGACATTATAGAGCCGTCCTCCAGTCCCTGGGCGTCTCCGGTAGTGTTAGTTAAAAAGGACGGATCGTGGCGCTTTTGTGTGGACTATCGCCATCTCAACAACATCACAAGGAAAGACGCCTACCCTCTACCTCGAATTGACGACGCCCTTGATTGTCTGCATGGTGCCGCGTACTTCTCTTCCATCGACCTCCGTTCCGGATATTGGCAGATCGCTGTGGATCCCGCGGACCGAGAGAAGACGGCCTTTGTAACACCCGACGGCCTCTACCAGTTCAAGGTCATGCCTTTCGGCCTATGTAATGCCCCAGCCACATTCGAACGAATGATAGATTCTCTGCTTCACGGATTCAAGTGGTCTACGTGTCTATGTTATTTAGACGACGTAATTGTGTTTTCGCCCACGTTCGAAACGCACCTTGAGAGACTTGGCAATTCTTGAAGTGTTCCGTCTCGCCGGACTTCAGCTTAATTCGTCCAAGTGCCGGTTCGGCCGTCGCCGCATTACGATCCTTGGGCATATTGTTGATGCCTCCGGCGTACAACCTGATCCAGAAAAAATTCGAGCCGTGAAGGACTTCCCTGTGCCGAAAACCGCCAAAGATGTTCGCAGCTTTGTGGGACTCTGCTCCTACTTTCGGCGGTTTGTCAAAGACTTCGCCGAAATTGCTAGACCTCTCACGGACCTGCTCAAACAAGACACGCCCTTTAACTGGGGTCCCTCGCAAGCTGCAGCTTTCTCCAAGCTCGTCACACTGCTCACATCTTCCCCTGTTCTGGCCCACTTCGACCCTGCCGCGCCAACCGAAGTCCGCACTGACGCCAGTGGTTACGGAATCGGCGCTGTGTTGGCCCAGCGACAACGTGGGCAGAATCACATGATAGCTTATGCTAGCAGGCTGCTGTCCACTTCGGAGCGCAATTATTCAATCACGGAGCGCGAATGCCTCGCTCTGGTATGGGCAGTTGCGAAATTTCGCCCTTATTTATACGGCCGACAGTTTACAGTGCTCACCGACCATCATGCCCTTTGTTGGCTCGCCTCTTTGAAAGATCCCACAGGTCGTCTCTCTCGCTGGGCACTCCGTTTGCAGGAGTACACCTACACGGTCGTGTACAAGAGTGGAAAACTGCACCAAGATGCGGATTGCCTATCCCGCTACCCTGTGGCTGACCGGCCCTCTGCGAGCACTGCCTCGATCGACTGCATATTTTCCCTCTCCCAGCTGCTTCGCCTCGGCGACGAGCAGCGTCGGGATCCGCATATCAGTCAAATAATGCAACGGCTGCGATCCTCCCCGCACGACGCCTCTGTACGCATGTTTGCCTTCAAAGATGACACCTTATATCGGCGTAATTTGTCACCCGCTGGACCCGCTTACTGCCAGTCGTACCAAAGCACCTGCGTTCCACAGTCCTCCACGAGCTTCATGACGCCCCAACCGCTGGTCACCTTGGCGTTTCTCGCACGTATGACCGTGTGCGCCGCCGCTTCTACTGGCCTGGCCTTGCACGCTCTGTGCGGCGTTATGTCAACGCCTGCGAAGTTTGTCAGCGCCGCAAGAAGCCGTCGGGACTTCCTGCTGGGTATCTTCAGCCTATCGACATCCCACCGGAGCCCTTCTTCCGAGTCGGTTTGGACCTTCTCGGTCCCTTTCCAACATCCACTTCAGGAAACAAGTGGGTTGCCGTTGCTATTGATTATGCGACCCGCTACGCAATCACGCGAGCCCTTCCAACCAGCTGCGCTACAGACGTCGCTGATTTTTTACTTCGGGATCTTATTTTAGTGCACGGTGCCCCACGACAACTGTTGACAGACCGAGGCCGTGCTTTCCTTTCTCAAGTGATTGACGATATCCTGCGTTCCTGTTCCACCCAGCATAAGCTCACGACCTCTTACCATCCCCAGACAAACGGGCTGACAGAGCGCTTAAACCGGACCCTGACAGACATGCTTTCGAAATACGTATCGACCGACCATCGTGACTGGGACCTTGCACTGCCCTACGTGACGTTCGCGTACAATTCCTCCCGACACGACACCGCTGGATACTCACCGTTTTACCTTTTGTTTGGACGCGAACCAACGTTGCCATTGGATACCTTCCTTCCGGCTGCTGCAGAGTCGACCACGGAGTACGCGCGCGACGCTATTGCCCACGCTGACCACGCCCGTCAGCTTGCCCGCCACAGATTGACGGCTTCTCAAGAAACACAGAAGCACCGTTACGACGAGCGGCATCGTGACGACCGTTTTCAAACGGGTTCCCTCGTTCTTCTCTGGTCCCCAACGCGACGTGCCGGCCTCTCTGAGAAGCTACTTTCTTGATACACGGGGCCATACCGCGTGCTTCGACAAGTGACAGACGTTACATACGAAATTGTCCCGGCTAATCCTACCAACTCTTCTCCTCTGTTATCCCGTGACGTCGTCCACGTATCCAGGCTCAAGCGTTACCACCCACCTTCTGCTGTGGTCCCATAGACGCGCCGGGTCGGCGCTTCTGCCGCCGGGGGTTGTGTTGCGTGGTTTTACCTACGCTAAGAGGGCATAGTGGGATATACCCTGAAAAGGGAGCTGAAAAAGAGGTGAAGAATTCGACGTTGTGTTGTGAGCTGTGCTGTGGCTTGATACTGACTCAGTATTGTATTTTCCCCGTAACAATATCATTACTGACAGTTTAACCTGATATTTTCGTGTGCTGCTACGCTTATGGATAAACATTCTTTTGTTCTAAAGCAATAAACTTGTAATTGTCATATTTTGGGTGTGGAATGAGATCCTCGTTAATTGCGAGCCACTTTCACAGCCGGGAAAATATTTTTGCTGAACCACACTCATTGAGTTATGGGATGCCCTGGGCATCCCGTAACACCGGTGTACAATACTTGTCAGCCGTCCGCCACAGTGAATCGGCGGTTACTGTGCTTGGCTGCTGACCCAAAGGTCGCGGGTTCGATCCCGGCCGCCGTGATCGCATTTTGGTGGAGGCAAAATGGTAGAGGTCCGTGTACTGTGCAATGTGGGTGCACGTTAAAAGAACACCGGATGGTCGAAATTTCCGGAGCCCTCCGCTACGGCGTCCCTCGTAATCGTATCTTTGTTTTGGGACGTAAAACTCCAGAGTGTTATACTTGTGAGCCCCTTTTAATGAAAAGCAACCTGTTCTGTCTAAGCATAGTGTTCTTTGGTTGCTAATCCTTGCATGTGTATGTTGCACTCATTCTGATAAGCAAGTGCTGCTGACGGGAGGTTCTTGTTTACACAGGGTAAACTGTTAATGGCAAATGTTGAGGGTCTTGTTATAGCATGCTTCTTGTATCAAATGAGCCTACTCAAGTATTTTGTAAGGCAATCCTTGATTTTCTGTTTTCAGTTTTTGTATGCTCTTGATGATGGAGTGGCCGTAACTACATTGGGAGGTACCAGGATGTCCATCCCAAAGGGATCGACCTACTACGTCTGCAGAGGTTTGTTTGCAAAATTTATTTGCTACTTCTTTTATTCGTCAGTGCCTTTTACATAATAAGCGCATGCTTTTTCTTTCTTTCTTTTTAAAATTCAGGCAACATTCTATATGCGATATCCTTGCATGTCTGCCCTTGCTTTTTGAAGGGTACCCGAGCTGAAATTATTATACTGTGCTTGCAAGCATTGCATAAGACTAAGGCCCATATTCACAAACCAACCTTATCCTTATCTTTTACTCTCCTTACCTTTTCGCTACCTTAATGCGTTTGATAAACAAACCTTGGGCCTAAATCCAACCTTTCCTTAACCTTATCGCCGTGAATAGGTGGCGTTTCATAAGGTAGTCTGGCAGGTACCTTAAGGGGTGACGTGGGTCCTAAAATTTTTTCTTTATTTTTGAGTCAATATGAACTAAACTTCACTGTCTTGACCAGTTTTTTATGCTGATTTCAAATCTGTAATTAGTTTTTTATTAGCTGCACTAGTTCAAAAGATCTCGAGGTTTGAAAAAATAATTAGTGCCTGCTTCTTACGGGGCTTTTAGGCAATTTCGACCTACTAAAACCAATATGTAAGTGCATGGGCCCAATGCCCAGATCATGCTGTAGGGGGTGATGCTATTTTTATTCCCTTGAGAGCACTGTGAAGGTCAGAAAACAGATGAACACTCACTGGTGGTTATTTTTTCTGATTCACTCTCATTAGTATCTTTAATTAAAATTTGTAAAATGGTGCTAGAGTAATGCAAACAGCATCACCCCCCAGATCGTTTCAATAAGAGTAAAGTGATACCAAATTTGTAATTTTTACTCAGCAACAACATGGAAAAAAACCCCGTAAGGCTGAGTGTGTTGAGCAAAAATATCAAACTGAGAAAAACGCATTTGAAGTTTCAGACAACTGTAACTTTTGTGGAAGTGCAGCCACAGCACTAGTGGTTATATCATTTGATAGGTTTATTCTTCACGAGAACAGCCATACCAAATATGTGACCATGACCTGCCAATGTACTGGCAAAATCTTCTTATAAAGCCACATAGTGCACCCAGTACCAGAGTGATAAACTCCACCTTTAGCAACTCATAGGCCTGTACCAATTCCTTGCTAGCTAAAGAAATACAAAATTTGTCTATGAATGTGGCTTTGCAACAGGCAAATAAAATAAACAGAGAGATTAAGTCTAAAAGGCACGTGGGTTATTTATTAAACCGAAAATCAGTTATTATTGTCCAGCAATAGCACTTGGCTCAACAGCAGGCAAGGGCTGTACTCGGGGTCCCCTGCTGGTTTGTGTAATTTTGAGTCTGTGCTTGGTGTCACTACTGTATAAGTGCTTCTTTTGCAACTTCCAATGTCAGTTTTTAACCTTCTCAAGGCTGTGGAGCACAAATCAATTTCCCAAAGTGTAACACGGCGTCTCTGCAATTTCGGTGTTGCTCTGTCAGGTCGTGGTTGAAGCGACTACCGTTGCACCCTTGTCGACAGTATCTGTGGCCCTAATTTAATGCATTTCACTTCAAATGACAATAATTATCTTAGCACCACTATCACCATCAACCTTCTACGAGAAACGCTTCTCGCGCGAGTCGCACCTATGATAATGAAGCACAGGCTTTGAGCCGAACTCGGAACGAAGCACAAGCCCAAAGAACGTTTTTATCACGGATAAGTCCACGCGGATAAATTCTGTGACATTTTCCTTGCCGCCGTTCACCAACATCCAACGGCTTGAATTTCCGCTGCTTCGTTGCGCGCACTCGTTCCAAGCACTCCTCCCGTCGCCGTATTTCCCGCGCACTCGGCAGTCCCGCATAGTATGCCATACGAACGCGGTTTCGAATGCCACTGCAAGCATTGCCTAATGATCCGATGACTGCAGCTTGACCAAGGGGAACCGGGCAGTTCTCGTAGACTCGACGCTCCGGTAGCGACAAGTAGTTTCGGCATCGCGCCCTCGTACGCTTGGCGCGTCTTCTTTACACGAGAATCTCCGGATGTGCCAGCACAAAATAAGGTAACTTGTGTCGGCGGGCCGCACGAACGCGAGCGTAAGCAGAGGAAGATCACACTTGTAACAACACACGAGCACACGACACCGGCAACACGGCAGCCGTGAGCGCAGAACAAAAATACAAAAACAAAATGGCCGCCTCGGGTTGCGCCAGCCAATGGGAGGCGCAAGAGAAGGGGCTCGCCTCGCGCGCGTGCGCTCTGGCCAATGAGCGTTCTACAACCACCCTTTGGAAAAGCGCCGATAGCGGCCGTTCTGTTGCAGCGACGCCATTTTGAAACGCCGCAAAATGTACACAAAGAAAACAGCTTCAAAACAAGCCAAAGATGGCGGCGATCAGCCAGCTGCTGCGCCCGCGGCGCGCGCGGCAAGTTTGAACAAATTTTGCCTGTTGAGATGCATTTTGCGGCTCCCGTGGCGTCTTAAAAATAAGTTTTAACCCATTTCCCGGGCGAAATCGGCGATAATATTTTGAGGGCAGCTGCTTAGGGGTGCAAACATGCCTAAAATGCGTTTTTCTCAAAACTGATTTTCTGTCCATTTTTTACTATTCTAAGACCCGCGTCCCCCCTTAACTAGAGAGAACTCTGGCACTGATCGTTAGGCCCCCATGGGAATGATGGGTAGTACACAGATTTGCCTAATCCCCGCGCTTGCGGCTTCGAACGCACTTGTGGCTTTGTTTATTGCCGTGTTTTGGTGTTTGTTCCAGATAAAGGAATGGATTGTTGTGAACTTCGTGAGCCTATTTGAAATTGGTGAGCCTAAAAGGTTAAGGGGGGAAGTGGAACTGTTGAACATTTGCTGAATTCTGTCTTGCGAAAAAGCGGCTCCATGCCACACGGAGCCAAATGGAGCCGAAAGAACCAAGTTTAGAAAAATCTGCGTACCATCCATCATTCCCATGTTAGCTGAAGTGCCATACATTGTAGCTGCAATACACACTAGCGCCAGATAATAATATCTGGGGTTTAACGTCCCAAAACCACGATATGATTATGAGAGACGCCGTAGTGGAGGGCTCCGGAAATTTCGACCACCTGGGGTTCTTTAACGTGCACCTAAATCTAAGTACACGGGCCTCAAACATTTTCGCCTCCATCGAAAGTGCAGCCGCCGCGGCCGGGATTCGATCCCGCGACCTTCGGGTCAGCAGTCGAGAGCCATAACCACTAGACCACCGTGGCGGGGCGCACTAGCGCCAGAGTTCCCTCTAGTGTATTTATAGGAAACTATGGTCATAGCAACCAGCTGTTCGTGCAGACGCGCTGCTGATGCCGCTGAGGCAGCACGTGGTGACAGACGCCCCGCTTCACGAAGTGCTCGTTCGTGCGAGGGCACCGACAGACGCATGAAGTTGTGAGCGGTTTTCTGTCTGCCTGCAGGTGTGAGTGTCATATAAATGCTCTGCTTTCGAGTGTGCACGTATTCATTTACTTCTTCATCCTAGTTGGTTATATCTTGCGTCAGTAGAAAAGCGAAAATTGAATTTTACTGATGATCCAGTGCTGCTAATAAACTTGAAAGCATCGCATCGTGATTGCATGCGGCGTTACTGAAGGAAAACAAGCAAGTAGGAGCAGCTCAAAGAAAAGTTTAACAGCAAGAGCGACTCAGCACCGGCTACGCGAGTGCAAGAAAGAAAGAAAATCTCATCCTGCAGTGAAACAATGTCGCTTCCATTGCCGTACCCGCAATAATTTTTTCCCACGTTTAATAATGTGGGACAGTGTCTTGGGTATGTCCACCAAGGCACCATCCACAATTTGAAAAAAGTGCCTGTGCCGTAGAAAAGGAGCGCCACCAGCAGCTGAAGGAGTGGTGGCATGGGAAAACCGCCATAGTGGGGGCTAGTTTCCAGCAGCATGCTCGGGGAGACGCTGGAGAAGTGCTCGCTTCGAAAATCTGAATCTGCTCAGCACCACACCGTCACGCTGAACTCTAAAATTTTGACGGTTCCCGAGCACTCCCAGCGTTAATTGCCCACGTGGACGCCGATGGCGTACGTCGCCCTTGCTAAAAGTGCGACGAAACCGATTGACTTTGTAAAGCGCTTGCGTAATCAGCCATATTGCGCCGCTTAAGTGGCGCCTTAATATTGGGAAACTCTATGGCTATGACAACGGTAAAGTGTTAACAAACAAAAGGAGCACACGGCGTGGCCAGATGAGACTCGTTCTTTCCGCAATTGCACGGACATGCGTTCTTGCGCTTATTTCACTGTTTTGAGGTGCATGAAGCTATTTTTTCTCGATACTAAAACTCGCAAAGAGCCGGTAAGGGTTCGTAGCCTCGCTTCCATGCTCGTTCCTTATGACAATGAGGCCACCCTCCACAAGGCTGCCTTGAAACCGAATGAGTGTTTCTGAAATGCACGGTGCCCTTTTCTTCTCCTTAAACTTTTCTTTTCCTTTTGAAAGGTCGCTTTATAGCACTAAGTTAAGGTTGGTTTGTGAATACTGGCCTAAGAAAAAGCAGGGCTTAGGAAGAGCACTTAATTGGCATAATAAAGTAGGTAATTGAGTGTTGGTCTTTTGCATCCTTTATGGGCCATGACAAGGTCGGAAGTATATTCACCACAGCATTACTAGCCAACAGTGCATTGTTTAGATGCTTCAAGTTCCTGAAAAAGACATTTCGTTTTGAACGTCCTTCTGTTAAAAACTGCATTGACCTGCAGAGCATTTGCAGTGTCTGGATTACTCCTTCGACTTTGTAACTGCAGGACAATTGACTTTTGAGCTGGCCGACTTTTAAACCTATTAACTGCTGTTGGTGTGCGTATGAACAAATAGCCTTTCGGTGCTACCCTACCGCCATGGTCCAGTGGGTAGACACTAGACAGCCAGTTCAACTGCGAGGCAAGCTTTAAAGCAGCACCCCGTGCAATACACTATTGGCTGAAGAAACAAGGACAGAAAAAAAATTCTCTTTGCCGTCCTTGTTTCTTCGCCCTTTATTACGTCGTTACCATTTTGATAACACAATTATTACCAACAAATGCTATGAACAGCAGTAAGTTACGCATTTGGGCTGGTTGGTTTATGATTAAATGTAGAAAACGGGGTGAAAAGACGGGACAAAGAAAGGACAGTGTCGTGGTTTGTGTCCATTCTTCCTTCAGTCTTTTAACGCTGTTTTCTACAGCTATGAACAGCTTGTGAGCTGTTCATAGCGTCTGCTTTCTGCTGGATGGGCTTTCTGACCAATCGACATATTTTCACTTCGCTAAGTGAACGAGGATGTATGAAAGGATGCAACACGAATCTTTGCTTCACCAATGCTCTTAGGAAATCTTGCGGCCATTCTTTGAAGTGCAGCTTTCTTGAGCAGGCTTCCAGTCCGACAAGTGCCGGCTTTCCTGAGCTTGTGCTGGTTTCGGTAGCAGAAAAAAATGCTTAGGACCATTAAGCAGGGAGATGATGCACCAGCAAGGTGTGCCGCTAGAGGTAATAAAAAGTCACGGTGCTCTCCTACCTGCACAAGATTTTGCACAACTTGATAGATAGGGGACAAGGTAGGCGTTAAAGGGACACCAAAGAGCGAAACGATTTTTCTCATATTAGTAAAGTACTCTTTCACTATACCAAAAACAATGTGCGTGGCGACGCCACCTTGAAGTTTCCGCACCATTCGCCGTGACGTATGGTGAGACGTCACACTCCTCCCCACCCACACTGAAAAGACTAGTCTATAGCCATGCGTTTGGCCAAGGAGCACGACAGATGGCGAGACGTCACATAAACACGGACACGAGAAGGCACATAGACACATAGCGCTGTGTGGTGCTCCTATGTGCCTTCACGTGTCAGTGTTTCCTTTGACGCTACACCAAAAGCCTTTCATATGAGTAACCGACAAGCCCACGTTGCAGCCCTCGATCATCGAGACAACTCTGCCAGGCAGCGCAGAACTTCTGAAACCTGAAGTCATCAACAATGTAAAAGAAGAGCTCGAAGCACTGCGCAAGAAGCAAAAGGTGTATGCAGACATTCATGCAGCACCAGCCCCTGAAGTGAAACAAAGATCCAGTGTCAGGGTGTTCGACAGTCACCGAAGGTGGATCCTAGGAGCAGTTGTTGGAAATACAGTAAAACCTCGTTAATTCAAAGTCACTGGGACTGTGAAAAACTTTCGAATTAACGAAACATACAAAAAGCGGATCAGAGGTGGTCGTTTGGCCTTCTAGTTTGCGGCTCCAAGGGTTGTTTTCCAGCAATACCCGGTCCCATTTTTGCCGCAAACCCGCTAAAATGGCGGGCCTCGCGGCTGTCACCGCAAAAAAAAAAGAAAAAAAAAGTCTCGTGGGGGGTCAGCTGAAATGCGTGCCTGCGGAAATAAAGGTGTGCTTCACTGCAGCACAGTGGTGACACGCGGGCAGCATGTCACTTGCTCCTCGCAGCGTCAGCGCGTCATGATGCGACCATTCGCCCATTCTTTCTGGTAAAATAAAGAATATGATAATGGCCAGTGGGACGGAATCCGCAATGTGTTCTGGCTGCAAAACATGATCATTGAAGTTTTCGAACCGAGTTTTCGAAGTAGGCGTTACAGGCAAGAACTCCGCCAGCAGTGCAAGTGCGCAAATTGCCGGAGCAACCGCCAATTGGAGGTTTGCATACATCATGAATTCCGTCAGACCGTCCTTTATTATCTTTTCTTTTCCCAAAAAGAATGGGTAAGTCATGGCGTGCTGACGTTGCCAGAAGCATGGCCAGAAGCATGCGACATGCTGCCCGCGTGTCATCGTTGTGTTGCAGTGAAGCACGTCTTCTTTTCCGCAGGCGCACGTTTTAGCTGACCACGAGACCGTGTTTTCTTTTTTTTTTTTTTTTTTGCGCTAGCAGCAGAGAGGCCGGGTCGCTTCAACTGTCACTCATTAATATCGCTACACTGCATTGCCCTGTGGCTCCTAAGGGCCGTCGCTTCCGCGGATTTGCGACGAAATCGGGATCGGGAATTGGCACATGGCACCCAAAGTTTTCGAATTAACCGGGCTGGCGCTGACCGCCGCTTCAAATTATCCACTCAGATTTACATTGCAAAATACGGGACTGCAGAAAACCTTCGAATTAAGCGGGATTTCGAAATAACCGAGTTCGAATTAATGAGGTTTTACTCTACTCCCCATCTAAGATCTCTCATCGTGTAGACAGCTAGGGGAAACCTCGGGAAAAAAAGCATGTCCTTCATTAGACGTAACAAAGCCAATTTGGAAGACTAGACGACTTAAGCTCCCGCTGTGAATCAACCGCACCCTGCTGGCCAGAGAGAAACTGACACTCCCCCGGCCAGTGCGACAAGAAACGAGGAAACCGACACTCATTTCAACAAACGTGCATTGAAAAAACCATAACTAGAGCTGGAAGACTAGTGAAAGCACTAGTACAAACGAACCTCTAACGCAAACAAAAATGAGGATGTAATGGAGGCCACACTGCAAGCATCATTACTACTTCCCATCTCTCCCAGGCCCAAGCATGGCCCTCTCCTTGTAACCTATAGATATGTATAATGTTACTAATAAACAGTTCCAAACACATTAGTCTGTGCTGTGCTCTTTCTGAAAGATGCGGTGCTTTATGAGTTTTTCAAGACTTCCTGCATCCTGTGTGGTGGTCACTTGCTCTTAACCCATATATGCCCAGTGTCCTACATACAGGACGCTTCTTTGATGTCCTCTAACATCGCTATTTCTTTAGCGGATGACTACCGCCACCTACAGCACATCAAGCAGGCCTCATTCTCAACGTGTGCAAGCCTAGACATTCCTTGCTTTTCACGCTGCCACGTGCCGACCGCTTTCTACGAGCAAACGCGTGCTTTGTATGAAAGAAGTCACGGAGAGGAGGAAGTGCAATGTCGGTGTGCACGTGAAATGTTTCAAAGCTTACCACACCCGCACATATCACCCCTAATGCCCAGTGTCCTGTATGTATAGGACGGCTTGAAGAACAGTGTTACGTTTACCTGGCAGTAAATAAAGAACTTGTGCATTCTTTTGAGGGTAGAAGTACACTTTTTGTGAAAAGAAATATTTGTCTTGTCAATTGTTCTGAGTTTGGGCATATATGGGTTAAGGAGAAGCAGCCACATAAAGATCAGCTGTTAGTAATGAGGATTTACTTAGAGGCCTTTCATTTTATTACAAAATAACTGAAACCTTATTCTGTGTTTTTTATTTGCAGGCTTGCCTTTTACACTGCAGAATTTCGGCTTGACAACATCCAAGATCTTTTATGTTCTCACAAAGCCGAGCGAGGCGGATACAAGGGCATGAGTTTTTCCTGGACACATGATGGAAACCTAAACACAACTCTGCTTGCAAAAAATGTGCGTTTCTTTTTCTTTTTTGCTAGTTCTGTAGTTTTATCCGGTTACAAGAACTGTGGCCAACTTTCAAATGCATTTTTCTTGATGTCGCAAGGTGTTTCATTTTTAATTTTTTGCATTGACAAACTCGTACGTACTAAAACATGTTTTCTTCAACATTGTCATGAGCCAAGTGTACAAATATTTAAATTGCATGCCATGTACATAGTTTCAGTGCACTAATTTTCCTAATAAGAAACAATCCAGACAATTTTTTTTAGTTTTTAATTTAAGGAACTTGCCCTACATTTCGAGGCCCGTTTGGCCTCTTCTTCAGGGGGTGACTGTCCGGCCGGCTGTGAAGCTAGTGCTTTTAGCAGCTGTGCAGCTTTCCACCGTTGTGTTCCCAGCCGCTCTTGTCAGTGCGTTGCCTTCCCCTGATTTCAAAAGCCGTGTACATACACGCTCGGCAGTGTTCTTGTCGACAGTTTGATATTTCCCGATGTCGTTTCTATATGCCACGATTCCAAGTATTGTCATGTCTTTTATTAGTGTGGCTGCCTTCAGTTTCGATGACCCGGGCGGCGTTGAAGTTGATGTGATGGTCCAGCTTCTCACTGTGTTCTGCCAGAGCGTTTCCTACTGCATCGAAGCTACGTACATCATTTCCATACCTGCCAACTCTTCCGAATTGTCCGGGAGACTCCCGAATTTGGACCTAATCTCCCAATTTTACGAATGTCGTCTCGAATCTCCCGAAAAGTGGCCACCACAGCAGAGGCAGGTTTTTTTTTTCTCTTTAAGATCATGCGCATACGTCAGCCTTTTCTGCTGCGGCAGTGGCGGTGCTGCGGAAGAGCACTCGCCACCACAAGTCTATTTCATTGTAACCATATCGTAGAGTACTGCTGAGTACTTTCTAGGCACTGCGCATCTGAGTACTTTCTAGGCACTGCGCATCTGGTGAAGGCTGGCTGTGAGAAGCGCTCGTCACCGTGTCGAAAGAATGCGAGGGAAAAGGTAGTCTCAACGAAAAAAAAGACTGCCAAAATTGAACGGCCACCGGAGCCGCGGCGCTGTATGTTCACGAGCGCTCCGATAACGAGACGGCGAGACTGTCGAGCACATTCCATTTTCCAAAGGAGGGGTGGCCGCCAGACCGGCGGTAAGCAGCCCCCAATGTGCTTTGCACTCTCCATATCGGCGTGCTTGGGAGAAACAGCGCCGCGTGTCGCAATCTTGCCGCTCCGGTCACCATTCAGTTCACTTGCGGCAATCGGTTCCGTTGAGTCTAGCCAGAACTTTTTCGTCTGTCTTGGCCCATGCAGTTTGTATGCTACGCCTACGCCGTCTTGCCGTGGTTATGGAGGTTGCGTGTTTCCAGAGTTCGATTAGAAGGCCAATGGCAGCGCCAAAATCAAAGTACTTGCAACTGTTTCTGGACTCGTACACAGCTGAGTTTCCGTGCTTTGTGACTTTGCGGAAAGGTGACAAGTACGGATTCTGTACCACATGCGCCTGTGATGTAAGCATGTTGCACGGCGGGAAGGCAGATATAAAGGTGCACATCGCTTCACAGAAGCATCAGAACTACGTTCGTGCTGCGGAAGGGCAAGGCAACATTGGCAGCTTTTTCCAAAAGAGTTGCGAAGACAGTGCGATCCGCGCAGAATGCCTATTCACGGCATTTCTAAGCGTTAGTGGTCACGCTGGGCCGTTGTTTCGGAAAATGTTCCCGAAGTGCGAGGACTCGAAGCGGTACGGGTCCGGACGTATGAAAATCACTGCCATCGTTGGAGAAATGGCTGCACATACCGGAAACACAATAATGGAGGTTCTGAAATGCTGTGCTTTTGCAATTGCAGTGGGCGGAAGCAACGACAGCAGGTCGCAAATATACCCAATCGTGGCGGCGTACTACATCGAGGAATCGCGCAACGTGGAAAGCAGACTGCTTTAATTGCAGGAACTCCATGGAGAGGCCACCGGCCGAGAGATTGGAAACCTCGTTCTGGACGCGCTCAAATCGCATGGTATACCGATTGAGAACTGCATCGCATTTTCTGCCGACAATGCCAATGTGATGATCGGCAAAAAAAAAAATAAAACGGCGCGGCAGCTGTGCTAAAAGAAGCCGAAGAAAGTTTGATAGTCGTTGGCTGCCCGTGTCGCCTCATAAATCTTGCGGCCGAGAAAGGAGCCGCATGCTTACCTGCAAAATTCGAAGAGGTGCTCGTGGACATCTTCTACTACCTCGAGAAGAGCGCCAAGCGAAAAGACAGGCTTGTTGAATTTCAAGGGATGCACAACACGGAGGTGCGGAAGATTTTGAAACACGTGCCAACGTGGTGGCTATCGCTGGGAAAGTGTCTGACCAGATTGCTGGAGCAGTGGCAGCCCTTGGCCAGCTTCTTCTTGGAGGAGACAAAGTCGAAAAGCCAGCAGCGCCCAAACTCTCTGGGTCGTACCAGATCCCCAAGACAGCTGCAGCTTTGGCAGATATGCGCGACGAAGTCCAGCGAGATCACCAAAAACAGAAGGAGCCAAGAGGCAAGATGGATGCAACCCCGGCAAAGAAAGTTAAGCCTTCATCTGAGAGTACCGGACGGGCCAGCTTGACCCGTGAGGAACGAGTTCTTTACTTCCTGACCTCCGATGTAAACTTCGCTTATGGCCTTTTCTTGAAGAGTGTCATCCCTGTGTTTGACAGTCAACTCCCAACTTCACTCACAGGCACCTCAAATTCATCTGCTCCAGTCCCTCTTGATGCAGTTCCTAAGGGACCTTTTGGCTAGGTTTGTCAATCCCTCTGCCATTAAGGCCTGCTCATCGCCACTGGAGGTTCCCTATCAAGATCTAAGTACCAAAAAGCCAACGAACATCTTGTCCTCGGGAGCCGCACGTTGTTGTGGAAGGACTGCGTGCCAGTGAGACGCAGGAGTTTTTTCCTACTGTTCGGAAGTACTTTACTGTCACATGTGACTATATACGGCACAAATTTCCACTGAAGCATGAAGCCTTGAATAAAGCGGAAGTCGCTAATTTGAAGTTCTTGAACTACGCATGTTTCACAAGCCTTCGCTTCTTCATTGAGTCCTTCCCACAAATTCTGCCCCAGGGGGAGAATGAGTCAAGAGTAGAAGCCTTCGATGCTCTTGAAGTGGAATTTGCAGAACTGCAGGCACACGGTATTTCAGAGGACATACTAAATGAAGAGACGATTGATGTTCAGTGTTCAGAATTTAGTGGGAAGAATCACTAGCATTGATGGAGAAGTGAAATTTGGAAGAGTATCAAAAGTGATGCTGCAGCTGCTTGCCATTCCACACAGCAATGCTGAATGTGAGAGGATATTTAGCATGGTTAAGAAGACGAGAGCTGAATTTCGGTCTTGACTTTCGAACAAGACTCTAGTTGACCTCCTCAGGGGGAAGAGTCACCGTACCGGACGTTGTTTTGTGCAGATGTATTCTGACAAATTTTTTAGGCTTGCGAAGTCCGCAACTGCCAGGTGCCTACACAAGTAAAGAAGTTTGGTTCAAGCAGCTCAAAATAAACATCCTTGCCCCTTTCTGATGTCATTCTCCAGTCTCAGTAATTTCCGCTATGCAACCCCCCCCCCCCACTTGCTGTGGTCTCCCGAATTTTCATGCTGCGAGGTTGGCAGGTATGCATTTCTGTGTTGACTTATTCTTTCCGGAAAGTTTTTAGTCTCACCGATGTAAGTGGCGTGGCAATCAGCACAGGGAACTTCGTAGACTAGCCCTGGGAATCTTTCTTTTGGCAACCGGTCTTTTTGGTCATGGAAAGACGTAAATGTAATACGTGTATATAGTATTTAATCGTACTGCAACGGCACAAACACCATGCCGACTGACTATGACACTTGCGTGTATCTAGAACAGGCTTCATTAATTGAGGGAACTTTATTTTTAAGTTTTCCTTCTTCTTTTTTTTTTCAAGTGTCGGGATGTGTTATGGATGTTTGAAATCTGGGACATATTCTTGGAACATATCTATGTGCAGTATGTGTGTGTGTATTCTCATAGTATTGGAAAGAAGTCAGTACTGTGCCGTGGGTCAGCCATATGCGCTGTGAGAAGCCTGCTTTACCTGGTGCCCCGTATTTCACTACAGTGAAATCCCATACAAGGAAATTGACAGGATGTGCAAGAAATATATCTTTTTTTGTGGTTTCATTAGTGAAATTTAATCTACAGACCGCACAAATAAAGAAAATTCAATCATTTTGACTCGTCCACTGATTCACTACCATTTCCAACGATACACCACAATTCAGTTGACATTAGTTCTTATGTATTTTAATTCGGCTTACAGGACATTGGCAAAAGTAAGGCATTGTCATGGCAGCAACTTTGTTTTCATCACCTTTTTGTCACTACTTATCCAGCTTTTTTCTTAATATTTTTGTAATGTACCAGCTTGGTAATAACGAAAAATGTAAATGGGAGGACATCGCTATACTGAATTGAACTTGCACTTAATTCAATACTTGCTTATGCACAGGGCCCACGCTCTGTACTCCATGTGCTGTTTCTTGAGTGTGTGTGTTATTGATCATTCCGAGATGAATGTAGACTGTTGTTTTGTTTAGTGGCATCATTGTAACTGCAGGTAACGACACTTCTTCTACCAGACAACTCCAGATGTGCCAGCCTTAGCTGGCCTGACACTGACCAACGCGGACAATTAGCAGCTGGTGCTCATTGGAGGGTTTTCTTCCGAGCACGGGTTTCAGGACAAAACACTTGCCTACAGCATTGACACCATTAACTGACGGGTCCTCAATACTACCGGCACTGTCCCCATCGGTGAGTAGCATGCTTAACGTCGTCCATGTGAAAAGGTAAACATAATTTGGCGAACTTTGTTATCCCTTGCCATTGCCTGCATCAATAGAAAGCTTTTGAATTTTCGTGGGTATTCTTGGAAGAGCACCGTGAAGCCATCTTTTTTCAATTTCTCAAGTACAGTTGAACCTCATTATACAGTAGACTCCCATTAAGATGAACTCGAAGGGACCGCGGTCATCTGTTCTCTTATCAGGAGTTCGGCTTATCAGTAGTGCCCCCAAGAAGAGAGTGCTAACTATGCCAAGTGCATCCAAATATGTTACTTGAAACAATGAATGGAGTAGACTTGCAATGGGGGCAAAAAGACATGAAAAAGCATTTATTTGGCTCATCTAGACAAAAACTATGCCTTCAAGCAGAGTTTAACAAAACTTGAAATTCGGCAAGATGGTGCATAGCTGATGGGAAACTTTCGCAAAAACCAGACAATTCACAAGCACCCGTCCTGTCTATCTCGTCTTGTGAATTGTCTGGTTTTGCGCACAAAGTTTCCCATCAGCTTCAAGCAGATTATTTACACGAATCTTACGAGCACTCGATTTCGCATGTTCAAAAATAAAAAACTTCATGAAGATACTGCTACCACATTTTCATGATAAAACTGTAGCACGCTCCTATGTTTACAATTACAAAAAAAGAGAGAGAGAAGCACAATTTCCTTCAAATAATGTAAATTTATTGTCCTGGCAGTTCCTTTTCTTCTGTGAGCCTGTTTTGCTGGCTCTAAGATCACTTCTGGATGCGCCTCGGTCGCGTGCTGTTGCCTTGACAAAGTCATGATACGCTGAGTTGCTTAAGCAAGTCTGCAAGGTTTTCTTCGAGGTCCGGATATTTTTCCGTTTTTGGCCCGTAGTAACTTTTCCTGATCGACGTGCAGCTGAAGATATCCCATTGTGCTACTCACGGTCACAAGCCTCGCGCACACGAAAAAGACACGACGCAGCTATATTCAGTGTACAAAATAGCCTTCCCTTGTCGTGCACTTCCATAATCAAAATGGCTCATCCCAATTTGCACTTCATTGGGAACAGATGCAACGCACACAGGTCCTACGCGAACTGACCACAAAGTGTGCTCGGCCGCCATTGTATGATGGCGATGACAATGCACCTGACCCCTTTGACGGGAGTGCGCCACAAACGTGGTTTCGGTTTCGTACTTGATTGTAATACACAGGTCATTTTTGTTCCCGTCGCTTTTTCTTTATTTTTTTTTTCCCTTCACTCCCCTTGCGTTTGCCCCTCTGAACGCGGCGGAGGGGCCCCAAGCTCTTGTGTTCTTCTGTTCCCCTTTGTATTCCAGCTGGGACACCACAGACCAGAAGGGGAATACAAAAGGACGCAATGGCTTGGGGGTCCCAGTTGTAAATCCCCCTGCTCTTTTTGTTGCTTTCCTTGCTGTTAAAGCCCGCACCTCCCCCACCCACCGGCTTTATCAGCTGAACAATCTTTTTCGTTTATCTTGTGCCCTCCACGTCATCGCGTCGCGATTTGCTTCCTGTTACCACATTCCTGTCTTTGCTCCGGGAAGCGCTTTTTTTTTCTTTTTTCCTTTTTCTCGGTCGCCTGAATGCCCCACCAAGACTGCAGTGTTCGTTTCGCAGAATCGCCAGCGTTGTCGATCACCGCGAAAGTTCGTCTTAACAGAAGAGTACAGTTGGACGGTTCGTCTTATGCGAATTTTTTTTTTGCATTGAGTCTATGGGAAACCAAACAAACGGTTCTCTGTTGTTCTTCATAAGCGAGAATTCATCTTAACCGAGTTCGTCTTAACGGGAGTTCACTGTAATCAACACCTGCGCAAAATTTTCTTAGACAACGGATGAAACAGACACAGACGGGCGCAAACTTCCAACTGAATTTATTATCAACATGTGACATACATATATACGAATATAAGTATTACAAAAAAAAAAACACCAATGGCACAGGTGTGCAGTGCATCAGCGCACATCAGCTACTCCATCCCCTGTAGTGTTTGCATCGTGCCGGATGGCGCGGATTAGGATGGAGACAAACATGATGAGGCGTGTTTACTTAAACGCCATGTTAATTGACTCTCATAGTTGCCTACCGAATGAGCGGGCTTGGCTATATCCGGATACTACATCCCCCAAATGTAGTGTTCCTTTCAAGAAGGCTATTTCCTTCTGTGTCAATGAAACTGGTGTCATGCTCACGCAGTTGCCGCCCTCCCGTTGCATTTCGGCTGCCTCCACAATCTCGCATGCGCTGATACCCGCCATGAAAAACAGCAGTACACTGTTGATACAACGGTTTGCACCCACACTCGTGGCAATGAATGGCCAAATTTGCAACCCTGCCCCCTTCCACCCTGTTCGCATGGTCACGCAGGCGGTGGTTTAGACACCGACCTATTTGCCCAATGTTGACCTGTTTGCCCAATGTGTGGACGACCTTACATGGGCAATGTTACGACTGGGGTTGCGTGGCCGGTGCGAACACAGATGTGCATCGTGCTAGGAGCAGTCAGAAGGACACGTTGATGGACGAAAGATTTTATGTACAGACTATTTACTTGTTTTCGCTCTCAGTCAACATGACTGCCAGCCCGACCACGTTGGCTGGTTCGACTCCCCTCACAACGGACCGGCCCGGCCTTAAATCGGAGACCAGTCCATTGTGGACAGGGAGGCTCGTTGGTCCCCAGGTGGTGAGCCTCTGTTTGGTCGCTGGGCAGCGTAGAAGAACGACGACCGGGCGTCAGTTGTTAGGGCCGGTTTGGCGACGACTTCATTTTCCAGAATCCTTCTTTATTGGAAAGTCGGCGACATTGTGGCCTTTTTGCTGAGGCGCAACAGCAAACAGTTCGGTGTTCAAACCACTGCCTGCGTGAGCATGCAAACAGGGTGGAAGGGGGCAGGGATGCAAATTTGGCCATTCATTGCCACGAGTGTGGGTGCAAACCGTTGTATCAACAGTGTACTGCTGTTTTTCATGATGGGGATTAACGCACGCGAGAGATTGTGGAGGCAGCCGAAATGCAACGGGAGGGCGGCAACTGCGTGAGCATGACACCAGTTTCATTGACACAGAAGGAAATGGCCTTCTTGGAAGGAACACTACATTTGGGGGAGGGAGTAGCTGATGGCGCGCTGACACACTGCACACCTGTGCCATTGGTGTTTTTTTTTTCAAGGTGGACAGGATGGACAGTCGTCTCGCTCACCTTCTTGAGGCAAAGGCCGCTCTCCTAGCCAGGTGGAAGGGGCAGCGGCTCAATCTTAGACTCCGTAAGAGAATAGCCGAACTCAATCACACCATTGAGGAACACTGTCGTGCGCTTGCTAAGCAGCAGTGGGACGAGCTTTGCAACTCGGTCGACGGGCAAATGCGCACGGGAGGCAAGTGGAACCTCTTGAAGCAGCTCCTTGAGGAGTCGGCCTCCAAGTCAAATCAGAGACTAATCATGGATAGGATTTTACACGAAGCCAAACAGGAGGGCTCCACGGTGGACGACATTCTCCAGTCATTGGCCGACATATACCTACCGACGGGTCCCTCGGCCGACGCGGACTACCCCCACTACCGGGGCCTCCAGAGGGAGGACCTCGACGCTCCCTTCTCTAAAAACGAGGTCGGTGAAGCGCTTTTCAACCTTAATGGCCGATCGGCCCCGGGGCCGGACGGCATTTCGAACAGGCTACTTCGCAATCTGGACGAAAAGGCCATCGTCACCTTAACAAAAGAGATCAATCACGTGTGGGATACGGGTGACGTCCCGGACGATTGGAAGCCAGCGTCAGTTATTCTTATTTCAAAGCCAGGTCGAACCCCCAGCCTAAACAACCTGCGACCGATCTCGCTCACTTCGTGCGTGGGAAAAGTCGCAGAACATGTCATTCACTACCGGATATCTAGGTATATCGAGGAACACGAACTCTTCCCCTACAACATGATGGGATTTCGCCCATCCCTGTCCACTCAGGATGTCATGAAGCTCATTAAGCACCAGATCATTGATAGGGACACCAGAGACGTCAGGGGTATCCTGGCGCTGGATCTCGAAAACGCCTTCGATAACGTTTTGCATAAGCATGTCCTCGATTCCATTTCGGACATGGGACTTGGGTGCAAGTTTCACGGGTTCGTCACTTCGTTCCTTCGAGGCAGGCGCGCCACCCTCAAGGTGGGCGAGGTAACGTCTGATCCCTTCGAGCTGGGGGCGAGGGGAACTCCTCAGGGGTCGGTAATCTCGCCTTTTCTCTTCAACGTCGCCGTGCGCGGCCTCTCCACCCGTCTCTCTAAAGTGGACGGAGTTAATCACGCTCTTTACGCCGATGACATCACAGTGTGGTGCGACGGCGGCAGCGAAGGTAGAGTCGAGGAATCCCTGCAGGCGGCCCTGAGCTGCACGGAGGAATTCTTGAAGGGCACTGGGCTCCGGCTCTCCCCGTCCAAGTCCGAACTTCTTTTGTATCGCCCGACGAGGAGAAGGCGCATCCCGAGGGGGCAGGTCCCTCTGGGGAAGGTACGACATCTCCATTCACACAGCTATCGGACAGGTCATCCCAAGAGTTGAGGTCATCCGTGTACTCGGTATGCTGATCGAGGCAAACGGTTGTAACGGACAAACGATCGCTCGTATCGCCACCAAAACGGACAACATGGTCAGGCTCATCACCAGGGTCTCCAACAGCCGCGGAGGGCTGGGGGAAGAAAACCTCCTCAGGTTGTACCACGCCTTCCTAATGAGTCATATCACCTACGTGGCCGCCGCGCATTGCTGGCACGGATACGAAAGGTCAAAGCTCGAGGCGCTAATGCGTAAAAGCATCAAGAAGGTGCTCGGCATCCCCATGGGAGCCAGCACGGAGAAGCTTATGCAGCTGGGAGTCCACAACACCCTCGACGAGGTTGTCGAGGCACAGCAGATGGCCCAGGTCGCGAGGCTCTCCTCCTCGCCTGCGGGGAGGCATGTCCTGGAGGCGCTCGGCTGCAATCCCACTGCCATCAGGAAGAGGCGGTGCACGCTCGATGCGCAAACGCGGGAGGCCATCACGGTCTCGCCGATCCCGCACAACGTGCACCCACAACACAATGCAGGCAGGCGAAGGGCCAGGACGGCCGCGCTTCTCAAATCCGTCGCCGGCGATCCGCGATCGGTCGCGTTCGTCGACGCCGCTCAGTACGGTTCGTCCGACCGGTTCGTGGCGGCCGTGGTAGATTACAGGGGCAACCTCCTTAACGCCGCATCGGTGTGGGGCTTGTCCCCGGCACTGGAAGAACAGGTGGCTGTAGCTCTCGCCCTCTGGGATGGGAGCAGGCCGCAGGTCTACACGGATTCCCAGGCGGCGGCCAGGACCTTCGCGTCAGGTTCGGTCTCGAGGGAGGCGGCCTCCCTGCTCCGCGGCAGAAGCATCGTCCCCCACGTCATCACTTGGTTCCCGGCCCACATGGGGCCTCAGGTCTCCCCCGTCGTTCCCAACGCCAACGAGCTGGCCCATGCCCGTGCGCGCGAACTCACCCACCGCGCCGGGGAAACGCTGCTCGCGGGTGCGGACACGGGGCTCCACAAGGACTCGCTCCACACGTTCAACGAGGTCACGAAGCACTATAAGCTCGGCAGGAGGGCATATCCCCCGCCGCACACCAAGCTCTCCAGGCCTCAGTCTTCCACCTTTCGCATGCTGCAGACTGGGTCCTATCCCAGCCTAGCTAGGGTCAGCAGGTACGCGGACTCGTTCGAGCCCGATTGTCCGGATTGCGGAGATGCTTCCTGCACTTTAGAACACATGCCCTGGCGGTGTCCTTCGTTACAGCAGCACGATCGACTAACCACGGAAGAAGAGTGGCAGAAGGCACTCAAGAGCTCTGACCTCACCGTTCAGCTACGGGCCGTCCAGAGGGCCCGCGACGTGGCGGTCAGGCATGGCCTGCCCGTCCTGACGTGGGAGTTGCCCGCGGTGGCTCCTTCCCCGTAAGGGGGCTTTCCGAGTCGCCCCTCAGGACCACAATAAAGTTCATTGTCTGTCTGGTATATTTGTGTGTATATATATATATATATATATATATAATATGTCACATGTTAATAAATTCAGTTCGAAGATTGCGCCCATCTGTGTCTGTTTCATCCGTTGTCTAACAAAATTTTGTGCAAGAAGTGTTAATCATGGAGTGCCAACTAGCTCGAACCCACATCTCATTATAATTAGAGCTGTGCGAATAGCAAAATTTTGGGTGCGAAGCGAATTCGAATATTGAAGTGTGAGTGCGAATCGAACCGAATAGTTTTCGAATGTTTCTCGAATATTCCTAGAATATTTTTCGAATACTTCGAAGCGAAACTGCAGAAAAAAGTGTAGAGAGGATTCCTAAGCATATTCTATGGAGAAACAACATGAAAGTGTTCCTTTTCGCTAGGTTGATGAAGCGCTGGTGGGGTGTGTTTCATAGTTGTCTTATCAAGAATGAGGCAATGTAGAGGCCGAATTCTATTTATGTACATGATTTGGTGCAACCAAATGTTGCCGACAACACTTTACACGTGATAGGTGTAGTGTCGCCGCCGGAGGTACCGTCCGGCGGGCCAACAAGGGCGGCTCAGCGCCGGAGCGCCCGCAGTTGCGTCAAGTCGGGCCGGAAACGGGGATGGGACTGAAGTTTATTAACAAAGAGATTGGTCATACGAGTTCGTACGTGAAATACCCGTTGTTGTGGCGCTCTGAGTCACACAATCGAACCGAAAGTGGTAAGGCGGCTACACCACATCATTCTCCCCCTAAAATGGAAAGGAGTTGTACTCTGTATATGACATTATACAGTGGTAAGGCACTGAAAAGTTTGTATGAAGTAACACGTTGGCACACAATGCTTGAACATCTCGTAAGAAAATGTGCAAAAATTAGTAACATCATTATACAATAGTTATCACACGTAGGAATGTATTCTTTATTAGGACAATATTTATGTGACCAGAGTTGACGTAGTTGACTAAACTTGATGTAATGGGTTTTTATTTTATGCATGAGCCCAGTTATGAACTAGTATAAGTAGTAATTAGGAACTTAGATGTCAGTCACCATATACAGTAATACCTCGTTAACTCGAACTCGCATATCTCGAAAAATCGGCTTAAGTCGAAGTTTTCGCGGTACCGAACAATTTCCATAGGTGCAATGTATTTATTGCCCTTATCTCGAAGTATTTCCGTGCCCACTTCGGTTATCTCGAAATCGCGACTGAGAATGGAACCAAAACTTCGAGCGCCGAACGTTTTACAAAATACTTACGCGGCAAAATGTCATACGTTACAAGGTTCGCGCGAGGCTGCCACATTACGACGAAGTGGACACTGTTCCCGAAAGTAAAGTCGGAACCTAGCGGCATACCAACTTTGTCGAGCACCCTGTGGTCACGTCATGTGACGCTATAGACGTGCACATAAGCAGGCCCCGCAAAATAGCTCGGGTCGTACACGTTTTGTTTACCGTCAGAGATGCGATTTCAGCATTTTATTTTGCGCAAGGCACGCCGCGCAGATTTTTTCGTCGGCCGTGCGATGTGGTGAGGATAACGCCATCAAAGCAAAGCAAGTCACTGATGCTGCAAAGAAAGGTAGCCCTAATCAAAGAAACGGATTCGAGGCTCGAAGTTTCCGGACGTCAAAACGGCGCTGAATGTGTGGCATCATGCGAGAGGAGCCCCTTCCAGTCACATCGACAGATAAGGTCGATTCTCTGGACTTAGCGGTGGGCTAAACTGACCTAGCCTGTAACATCGGCTGGTTTGAGCATTTTCTTAAGCCAAACAACGTGGTGTCAGGCACAGTGATCGCGGCAGCGTCGACGCAGCTACTCGAGGGGTGACGACATCCGCTGAAACAAGAAACATGCTTCGCTTGATGCGAAATAAATTTGAGTGCAGCGGCGCGGATGATCGGCACATGCGATGTGTTAAGCAACTCGAGAAAGCTTTGCTAGGTGCAAGTGTTACTGAGAGGCAGACCAGCCTTAGTCGGTCTCTCTGCACTAAATAAAAAGGCAGTGCCGAAAAACACAGCTGGTTAATAGCGCTGGTATGTCATTATTTTTCTTCAAAACCTTTACAAAGAGCCAGTTTGGCGCTCCTGTTAAGAAACTGGTCAGTAGGGATAACGTTTCTAGATAGAACTGAACTTCTCAATGGAATTTGCCAAACTTTGCTTATCTCGAAAATCTGCTCATCTCGAAATTTTTTCTGGTTTTTACTACTTGGAGTTAACGAGGTATTACTGTATGTTCCCCAAAAAAAGGATTATGCAGTAATATATGAAAGTAGTGTGTAAGTATGTGAAACATGAGTATTACGAAGAATATATATATCAAGGAACGTAGTCCTTGTATCGTGTCGGCTTTCTTCGGTGCCGTTTGGGACGAAGGGGACAGTCAGTAGAAGAATTTGAGCCTTGGGGCTCACCTACACGCTCATCGGAGAGCGAACGCGGCAAAGTTTCAAGATTTTCCGTAGTCGGCATGTTAGTCGACATATCTATCCCCCCTTCGAGAAGCGTTGCATTGCGGCTGGGCACATCAGCCGATTGTTGTGAAGGTGCCTGCGAGGTGGTTAGTGGAAGTCGCACTAACTGTGGAACTGCAGAAGAACATGGAGGTAGGGAGGAATTAGGTTGATGCATGGACGATGTGTTAGGTGGAGGACATGAATTCTGCTGTGGAGTTGCATTCTGCTCAGCATGAACAACCAACAGCTTTGATGCATTCCAGACGTTGCCATCACTAAGGCGAAAGGAATTGAATCCAGTTTGACTAAGGATTGTATAAGGACCTCTGTATTTATTCTGCTTCCCTGGCAGACGAACTTTAACTCTGAGGCCCACCTGTAGCTTAGGAGGTTTTGCTCCACGCTTAGAATCAATGCGTTGCTTAGTTGCTGGTTGCTTTTGGAACACTCGTGTTCTCACAGGATCCAAACTTGGCGAAGGAGCGGAAGAGTTTGGGTGTAACCCTGCAATGTCAATTCCAGAACGCGGTTGGCGGTTATGCAGAAGTTGTGCAGGCGACAAGCCTGTAGTAGCTTGAGGCATAAAGCGATATGTGCCTAAGTACTCTGTTACAGCTTGTTTCAGCGGGCGGCATTCAAGTTGAGCGAGCTGAATTTGCTCTTTCAAAACACGGTTGAAGCGTTCAACTTGACCGTTAGATTGCGGATAGTAGTTCGAAGAGCAAAGATGCTGTATGCCTCTGTCGGAGAGGAACTTCTCAAATATTTGAGATTTAAATTGAGGACCGTTGTCCGTGACGATTGCTTCTGGAAAACCTTCCCTACTGAAAAGTGCTGACAGAAATGTAATTACTGCGTCTGAAGTGACTGCATGGGTAAAGCAAACCTCAGGCCACTTAGAGTGGTAGTCAACAAAGGTAATTGCAAATCTGCAGTCGAAAGGAGCACGTTCGAGTGGACCGACAATGTCCATGCCTAGCTTTTCCCAAGGTTTGTCTGGCCATGGGACAGGCTGTAAGGGTGCAAAAACTGGTTTATCAGATTTATCTGCTGTTTGGCATACGACACAGTCGCGAACTGCACGTTCAACTTGGCAATCTAAGCCAGGCCACCAGTATCTTTCTCTAAGTCGCTGCTTAGTCCTGACAATTCCAGGGTGACTTTCATGAGCCAGCTGTACGAGTTTATTGCAGAGTGAAGCAGGAATGCTTACTCTATCTGCTCGGAAAACTAAGTTGTCTACATAAGACAGCTCATTTCTGATTGCAAAGTAGGGCGGTAGTTCTGGCTGAAGAGATTTCTTTTCTGGCCATCCGTTAGCAATGTATGGAATTACTTGTTGCAAAGTAGTATCCTCAGCAGTTGCTGCTTGTAGATCAGCTTTACTGATGCATGGAGTGACAAGCGAGATTATCTCTTCTTCCAAGTCTGGTGAGACTGGAAGTTGCAAAGGCAGACGGGAAAGTGCATCTGCTACAACATTATTTGAACCTTTGGAGTACTGTACAATGAAGTTGTAGTACAAAAGTCTGGCGCACCAGTGTGAAATGCGTAATGGGCGTCGGCCCTCTGGTCCAGCAGAAAGTAATGTAGTAAGTGCTTGATGATCAGTACGTAATGTAAAATGTCTACCCCAGAGGTATACATGCCATTTCTCGCAAGCAAAGAGGCATGCTAAGGCTTCACGTTCACCAGTAGAATATCTGCGTTCAGCAGGTGACAAGGTTCTCGAAGCAAAAGCAATTGTAATTAACTGGTCACCTTTGCGTTGTTGAAACACAGCACCCAAACCTATGTTGGAAGCATCAGTCGTTATGACTATCGGAAGCTTCTCGTCAAAGAGTTGAATGACTGGTTTTTCAGCCAGTACTTTGATACTGTTGAATGCCGAATTGGCTTCATGCGACCAATTAAATGTTTGGCCTTTACGCAACATGGAGCGCAGTGGTTCAACAACGTCAGCATAATGGGGAATGAACTTTGAGTAATAGCCAGCGAGACCAAGAAATGAATGCAAGGATTTACAATCTGTAGGAGCAGGTGCATTAAGAATAGCATGCACTAACTCAAGAGGAGACAATCCTCTGGCACTGACATTGTGTCCTAAAAATTGGATTTCTTGGACAGCAAAGACACATTTGTCATTCAGTTTCATTCCTGTGTTGCTTATGCGGCTTAGTACTGCTTGTAAATTAGCATCATGTTCAGCACGTGTTCGACCCCAGACCAAAATGTCATCTAGGTAGCATAGTACTCCAGAACAACCTTTCAAGATGTCTGACATCATTTTCTGAAAAACAGCAGGCCCGAAGCAGACTCTACGGAATCTGAACAAACCATCATGCGTTACAAAAGTGGTTAGGTCCCTACTTGATTCTGACAAGTTAACCTGATGGTATGCTGATGCAAGATCTAGCTTTGAAAAGTAAACAGCACCTGTAAGTTGCTGGAGAAGTTCTTCGATGTGGGTCAAGGGAAACCCATCAATCACGATAGCTTTGTTTGGTTCACGCAAGTCCACACAAAGTCTTGAGGAACCGTTCTTTTTATTCACCACGACCAGTGGAGAGACCCAATCTGATGCTGAAACACGTTCGATGACGCCTGCATTTTCAAGACGGGAAAGTTCATCGGAGACTTGTTGTCGAAGCAGGAATGGCAATCTGCGAAGCTTGGCAGCTACAGGTTGCACACCTGGGCGGCGTTTCACTTCGTGCATGTAGCCTTTCACCAGGCCAAGTTCCTGGGTGAAGAGGTGATGAAATTCGGACGGAGCATTGGCAGGAATTCTTGGAGTTGCTGTGCTTGAAACTTGCGAGCAGGACAATGTAGTGCCGTCGATGTGTATGTGGAGGCTTTGAATGGCGTCCAAACCGAGAAGTGAAGAACCTTCTTTTGTCACGTAAAATGTGACAGTAGCAGTGGTATCGTTGTACCAGACATTTGTAGAGAAGTATCCGATATGGGGAATGCATTTCTTTGAATAGTCCTGAAGGACAATGTAGGAGTCAAGGAGTCTGGTCCCCGGAAAGTACTGCTTGAAATCTTGTAAGTTCAGCAATGAGACGGTCGCACCGGTGTCAACGAGAAAAGGAATGTTGACTTGGCCAACTTGAACAGAAATCTTCAGTGGCGAAGGACGGCTGGAGCGTTCATCAACGTTGAGAATAGTAACTGTATTTGTTACTGCAGTATCTTGCACTTGAGCTACGCTTTGTTGCGAAGTTCGGACATTTGATGAGCGGCAGACAGCTCTGAAGTGGCCTCGTTTTCCACAGGCAGAACAAGTGCGGTTGCGGGCAGGACAGTTTGCAAAATTTGTGTAATGTTGAGACGAACCGCATCTATTGCAGAAATTCGATTCAGATCGGTGCGGTTCATTCTGCTGTCCCGCAGAGTCCGATGAAGAATGGGGACGGGTGTCATGTTGCGAGCGGCCATGTTGGCTCCCTCCCGAGTTCTGTCGGGGAGGCCGGCGGCCATGATTCTTTTGTTTTGGTGGAGAGGAAAGTGAAGTGCTTTGGCGGCCATCTTGCATACCCGCTTGAAATCCGACCCTGTCAACTTGCGTGTTTGCGAACTCCTGCATTTCGAGTTCGGTACGCTCCTCTTCTTTGGCAATTTGGATTGCTTGGTGTACAGTAAGGGTAGGTCCTAGCTGCAGAAGTCGTCTGCGGACTTGTTGTGCGGTAATTCCGCTGAAAAGCTGATCGCGGACCATGGCATTGACGGAAGTCCCGAAATTGCATCGGCTGGCCATCATCTGTAGTGCAGAAACATAGTCAGTAACGAATTCCCCTGGTAACTGTTTGCGCAATTTGAAGTAGTGACGCTCCAGTATTTCGTTGCTCGGCACTTTGAAGTGATTCTCGAGCAGCGTGAGCGCTGCGATATACTCATCTTGCGTGCCTTCGTCCCGAGTGCCATCGCCATTCCCCGCCTGTTCCTGGGCAGCTTGTAGCGTCCAGTAAACATCCAGGCCTTCAACTCCCAGTGCATTCAGCAGGGGACTCTTCTTCAGAGCGGGCCGGGCGGTGTCTCCGGCGGCAACGTCGACGTACGCCTGAAAGACACGGCGCCATTTAGCCCAAGGCACGGGAGGAGTGCCCGGAGTTTGTAAAAACGGCGGAGGAGGAATAGCGGCAGTCATGCTGGAAACGTGGTTCACTGATGAGTCGCAGTCGCTGGTGCCAGCAAGCATTGGCAGTACGTGCACAGGGTGTGGCCGCAGTAGGGTGTGGCCGCAGTAGGCCTACCTCATTTCGTGCAGAATGTTAAGTGGGGTGATGCCCCGTAATGCCGCAGAAAGATGGCTGGCCACGTTGAAATTGGCGGAAATGCCGGCGAAGAATGTAGAGGCTTACATTGTTTTCACCTCGTCGCCACTTTGTAGTGTCGCCGCCGGAGGTACCGTCCGGCGGGCCAAGAAGGGCGGCTCAGCGCCGGAGCGCCCGCAGTTTCGTCAAGTCGGGCCGGAAACGGGGATGAGACTCAAGTTTTAAATGCGAAGCATTTCTTAGCGAACCTCTGGCACTTTGAGCGTTTCTATCTACATATCTATCTATCTGTCTGTCTGTCTGTCTGTCTGTCTGTCTGTCTGTCTGTCTGTCTGTCGATCCATCCGTCCGTCCGTCCACCTACGTCCAGGTGCTCTCTTGTCACTAGTGTGGAGGACCAGCTTGCAGCGGTACACAGCTCACTCTTGCAACTGATGGATAATGGCAGTGATCGTTTAAGCTGCCATTATGCAAATGTTGCTTCATGCAAATAAAACTCAAAGCATTTCTTAGCGAACCCAAGGCACTTTGAGCATTTCTATCTACGTATCTATCTAGCCGCCTAGGTGTGGGTGCTCTCATGATCACCTCCTTAACTTGGTGTAGACCAAAATTGGCATGGAAGGGTAAGAGGATTTGACAAATATGACTGTCGGGTCACGACATGAATAACGTGAAAATCCTGTCGCTTACGTCAAACCCTTTCCACTAGACACGTGTGGCACATACCCGTTTGCCACGGGCCGCGGTGTACGGGTATGCGCCACAGGTGATTGACAGTTTATATCTACCCAGGAGCGGCAAGAACAGGCATTGCCAACTTAAATGCTAGAGCTTTAAGGAAAAAACATCATCGGCAGCGTTGAATCGACGAATGGAAAGAATAAAAATTAGGACCCCAGCAGGAATCGAACCTAAGCATTCTGCGTGGCCATCAGGTATTCTACCACTGAGCCACGCCAGGTCTACAAAGTGGTTTGGAAAAACAGCCTACGCAGGCGTAAGACCGGTTCAACGTCATTTATGGTTGTGGTGCTTGCTATTTAATTTTACAAGGAAGCAATAAGCACTACATGATACTCCTACGATATGTACTCCTACGATACAGGCGTCACATCACGCTTGGTTCTAGTGTCTGTGGTTCTAGTGTTGGGTCCACTTTTATATCAGTCTAATAAACATTACATTTTTATTACTATGATTGAGCAAGCTATATTGAAGCATTGCTCGACCCCGGAGGAATACATTAACGAAAGTTATATATGATACCCACATCACCGCACCGTAAAGTGCACTTCGTCCGCCAGAACGACGCAGTGTCCTGTTCATTTCTTACAAAACTGGGCGATGGCCTCATGCTGTCCGAGGACGATGCCAGATTGATTGACAGCCGCTTCGTAGACTAGACTACGTACGCCACATACACCCAGATAGTCTACGAATACGACAAGCACCATCCACTGATGTTGCTCTACGTAGCACTATCCAGGCCTACCAGTCTCGACGGCCTATACCTCACCAACGCGAAGGGTGGCTTCAGGTTCCGACATGTCGATGGCTCTGTCGATTCACAGTTCGTTGACGAAATGACCGAGGCATCCACGAATTCGAACAGCTCTACTATACCACATACTTCACTACACATGGACCCCGCGTCACCGCGATCATGACCGGATCCGATAACAAGTCATGACCAGCTGCTGGTGCTCATTGATCACGGTGATGATGACCTTGTTCAAGAACTGTCAAGAACTTCCACACATGCACACGTGTTCGTGAAACGTGCGGGCGTTCTCGGTACACGTATAAGCACTACATATCAGCTTACCGCTTCTGGTTTTGGTAATACCGACGTTGCCATTGGCAGCGTTACCCAACCGTAGACAACTGGTTATATAACACATATGCGGCTCTTGAACATATATGTGTGCGTATAAAATTTTTACAAATCTTTAGCGTCATTTTGTAACGTGTCGCCCGGTAAAAAAATTACGCCACAGTCACCTTCCCACCGCATGCTTCGCATAACATCGACTCTCACGGTACGTGGGATCTGCCGAATTTTATTAACAAAGAGATTTGGTCATACGAGTTCGTACGTGAAATACCCGTTGTGTGGCGCTCTGCGTCACACAATCGAAACCGAAACTGGTGAGGCGCGACACCACAATAGGCAAAGATGCCATTTCCTCAGCCTCTCCTTCTTTCAACTTCTGTGGAAGGCCAACTGATGTGGCGGACAAGGGTGTGCTCCCTTCAAGTCCGGAGTTCCAAATCTGCCTCGTAGACGTCGATATATAAGAACATCTAAAATTTTGGATGCTAAAAATCTTCGGCTTGCGATTTTTCAGACTTCCTGCCCAAATTTCAGGTCCAAAACAGCATTAATTGAGCCCCCACCTCTGCCACATCTTTCATCTCCATGTTGGAGCCAGCGTTTTCTTGAGTTAATACATTTGCGACCGTAGCAGAGCTTGAAAGGCAGCTTTGCCGCAATACCGGGGTGTGATCAGGTGAAGCATATTAAAAATCTAGGGACCACTTCCAATCGGACGTTGTGTCCTGGCAAAGTTCGACCGTAACGGAGCTTGAAAGGCAGCTTTGCCGCAGTACCGGGGTGTGATGAGGTGAAGCATGTTGAAAATTTGAAGGGATCACTTTCAATTGGGCGTTGACTGTATTTGTTTTTGGGAAGTTCGAATAGTTCGAATAGTAAAATTCCAGTTCGAATCGAATCAAATAGAAAACACTATTCGAAAAATATTCGAAATTTCGAATATTCGCCCACCCCTAATTATAATGTTGCATTCAACACAAATTCTTTTACTATATCTAGCATATGTTATAAACATGAACTTGTTATGCACTAATAGGCATCAATGGGATATGTTTGGTAATATTTTCTTATATGCACTTTTATTATACCGGAATTTGATCGTATTTTCTTTTGGAAACTACCCTCTGTGGTTGAAAGAATGTCCTTCACCTTTGCAAACAAGTGTAGACCAGTCCGCCTTGGTGGAACAGCGGTTAGGGTGCTCGGCTGCTGACCCGAAGATTGTGGGTTCAATCCTGCTGCAGCGGTCACATGTCGATGGAGGCGAAATGCTAGAGGCCTGTCTACTGTGCGATGTCAGTGCACGTTGAAGAACACCAGATAGTCTAACTTTCCAGAGCCCTCCACTACGGCGTCCCTCATAATCTTCTCGTGGTTTTGGAATGTAAAGCCCCAGATTAGATATTGTTAAACACGTGTAGACCTATTTATTTATTTATTTATTTATTTAAAATACTTTCAAGGCCCTAAGGCACTACAGAAAGCATTGGGGAAAACAAGAAAAATGAAGGCATCTTGTACGATGAGTTTGACATCTTGTTCGTCCATTATGCTGGCGATGGAGGTGGGACGCTGGTTCCAGGCGGCACTTGTCCTAGGAATAAACGAGTCATTGCACAATCTGGTGCAACAAGATGGTAGGCCCTCCTTATACCGGTGATCTGTCCTTGGCAATATGAAACGAGGTGGGGAAACAAGGTGTCCTTCAATTAGCTGTTACAATGATGGATTTTGTGATTATTTTTGGCACAACGAAAGGTCAGGCAAGTTGAGGGTGCTCTTAATGTACGTGACACTGGAATGACTTGAATAATTCGGTAACAGGCGAAACGTGCTGCGCAATTCTGAATGGCTTCGGGAGTTTGAATGAGAACGGCATGAGTTGGATCCCATACGGTGCACGTGTACTCTAATTTAGATCGTGCCAAGGTATTGTAGAGTGTTAACTTCAGTGACGATGGGGCAGAGGAAAAGTTTCGCCACAGATGACAGAGCACGCGATTTGCGTTGTTAGTCACATGTTCTACGTGTATTTTCCACGAAAGATTAGAAAACATCTGAACACCAAGATATGTATAATTGTCAACGGATGGTAATGCACTGTTTTTGAAGGAGCAAGTATGCATACAATGGCTTGTACTGTGGCGTGAAACTCTCATGCTCTTACATTTAGTTGTATTACGTGCCTTGAGCCATTTCTTGCACCATTCTGATACTCTATCTAGATCGCGTTGCAGGTGGAGATGGTTGGTATGGTTAATGTTCTGATAAACTACGCAGTCATCTGCAAGTACACTCGGACCTCATTATAACAGAGTCGCATCTGCCACGAAAATAACTTTGTTATATCCGAAAATTTGTTATAAACGATTATTTGTAACACTAGCTATGACAAGAATATTCTTATTTACTTCGTTATAACCGATAATTCGTTATATCCGTGTTCGTTATATCGATGTTTGAGTGTAGTCCGACAGTTGAGGAAGAAGCACAAGTAGGAAGATTGTTAATATAAATTACGAAAAGCAGCGGGCCTAAAACTGACCCTTGTGGTACACCAGACGTTACAGTGGAATTGGGTGAACAGAAATGGTTAGCTGTCACATACTGGCTACAGTTAGAAATTCCTTAATTCATGCAAGTGCACTAGGGTAAATGTTGAGTTGATTAAGTGAAAATAAGTAGTTAATGTGAGTTTGAGTCATATGTTTTAGTGGAATCCAAGTATATGCAGTCAGTATCACATTCCAGATCTGTGTTAATAAGTCCTTCGTTAAACGCCGCAACTGCGTTTTGCATGAGTCTACTTTACGGAATCCATGCTGATAAGTACTAAAGAAGGAATTAGGCCCAAGGAGTTCAGTGAGGTGTGAGTATATTATATGTCCTAAGATTTTGACTGGGATGGATGTTGATGATATCGGATGGCAGTTGTACATCGCCAGATTTATGCACATGGACCACTTTCCCAGCCTTCCAGTCAGATGGCAGTGTGGACGTCTGTAATGACTGTTCAGAAAGTTTTGACAATATTAGTAAGGAATAGACGTGTACACATCAGCATTTTTGGTGAAACACAATCTGGACCGGCCGAGGAAGGAACTTTGAAGTTGACGACTAGCCTTTCAACGCCAGCTGCATCACTGACGATGGGGCACATTGCCAAGAAACTGATTTTTGTGAAATGTGAAAGTACTGTGGGGGGGGGGGGGTGCTCTTATGAAAGTGTACAGCAAAGACATCATTGAGAACATCGAAGCACTTGCTAAGAGCAACTGGGACATTAGACTGGATTATTTAAATACACATGTCGCACTTTAGTACCGTTAATAATTCTTCAAAGCTTGCGGGGGTTAAAGCGCAGCAGTGAAGGAAGAGTTTTATCAAAGTATTCCTTTTATTGGCTTTCAAAAGGGCAGTACAGAATTCTTTTAAATATCCGATAGAATGACCAATGGCCAGTTCTTGCTGTTCATTTTGAGCGTCGGGATACCTGCTTCTATTTATTGCGCATCCGTTTTAATGTGTTATTGAGCCATAGAGAACGAGCATTCGATGAAACCTTTCTCTTAATTACAAATTGATCAGTTAGGGATAGCAGTTTGTTCTTACACTCTAACCAGTTCTGCTTAAGTGATTGTTGCTCAATATCAGCAAAAAACAAGTCAACAAAAGCCTGTAAATACCTGCTCATTCCAGTAATGTCTGCCTTGCTATAGTCTTGGATAGCTAGTTTTTTTTCTTGATGGGAACCCGTTGGAAGTGGATTATAGTGGTCGCTAATGCCGGGTAAATGAGTGACCTGTGTCTGGCCATTGCAGTGAAATAATGGTAAACTTAAATGGCTAAATGAAGTCGCTGCTTCTGCAGAACGGCCGCTTTTATATTGTAACAAAGCTCAATACAAAGACTTGCTATTTACACTATTTATTAAGGGCGAACTTGTGCCCAAAGCCAAAAGAATCACAGCAGTTCAAGAAAAAGAACCGAGAATCCGTAGTTCTCGTTGGCCACTCGTTCGAACGTAGTCTTTCTCTTCCTCACGTGCGTTGGCCACTCGTTCGAAGCTCGTGCGTATTAAGTACTTCATCTATCGTAACGATGCCTTGAGCGTCTCGGCTTGGTTTGCAACGTCTGCGTTGTGCTGAGCGATGGCGGTTTTCCGTGGCAATATAGGTTGGTATGTACTTTATTTGAACAGTGCAAAAAAACGTCTTCTGTTAATTGGATCCAACATTTTCATACTTTCGTGTGAATGATGCCACACATGCACGACATTGTAAAATTTTTAAAGGATAAACATTTTTTTGTAATACTTTTACGAAGAAAGCCATCTTTAAGAGGCTGTGGCAAGAATTGTATTAAGGCAATACAAGCTGTATAACTACTATAGAAAAAATTTTTGTGAATCTTGCACCAATACACCGCAGTAAACTCTATTTTTAGGGGTGTGCGAATATTCCAGGTTTCGAATTCGAATCAAATAATTCGATTCTACTTTCGAATAGCTAGTATTCGAAATTTCGAATAATTCGACTGGACGAATATTTAAACCGCGACAAAGGCGAATAGTGCAACTTGGTTAGGGTGGGGTGGCTAAAACTAACGCTAACGTCGCCATTCGTTACTTTGACCGACATCCTGGTTGAAAAGAGAGTGCATGTTGATCTTAAATAGATTGTCATTGCCGCACTTAGAAAAACACATCAGAAAACTGCCAAGTCCTTCACAACATCGTTCCCAAAACGAAGGCACGGACTTCTTGCGTAGTTCAGTCGCATATGCCGCAAGGGCCGTAGAACGACCAGACTTTGGCCTGCGAAACCCTCGGTGATGGGCTTTGCATGTAAAAATTTGTTCACAGTGGGCAGTCGCCACTGCCGCACCGCACCACAAGTTCAGAAATTCCCACCGTTCCGGCGCGCAGTTAAAACGCTGCAGTGAAAGGGTGCCCGAAGTCTTTTGGGCCCGGAGCACTCATGACGACGAAGCATAACATTACCACTGTCAGATGAACCGTATTGCGCGGCCATAGGCACAGAAAACTAACTGCCATAGTCCCCTTCGTTAGCCGTTAGGAGGTTAGGAGTGGTGCTGCTGACTGGATGGCGGCTTTTCTTTCAACATGCTTGCGCGCCCGTAAAAGCTGAAACAAAAGCCACTCCAGAACAAGTGCGTAATGAAGCTGTCAGCACGCCGTAGCATCCCCGATTTTTCCTTTGTCTTGCCGTAACTGGCGGTACACTCTTCGTGTAAATATACTATTCGATATTTTGGCCACTATTCGGCACTCTTTGATTCGAATTCGATTCGAGATGAAATTTCACTATTCGCACACCCCTACTATTTTTTATAAGAACTAGCTGCTGCAGTCACTTCTTGTCATTTAAAAAGGCCCCTGAAATGCTTTGTTGAAATTATGTAAGCGCCATTTCCGCAACAATTTATGCAGAGTACCTTGTATAAAGTAAGCCCGGGGTTAATAAAAGGTTACCCTCCTCTCATGCCATGCTTCATCTCCTCAACGTCTTCGCCAAGTGGTCTAAGCTAAACTTGACCTTTCGTGGTTGACCACCATAGACCTAGGCAAGCCAAATCCCTCTGGCAGTGATCCCTGGCAAGCATAAATACTGGAATTGTTGTGGCAGGCTCCCAGTGTATAGTGATTGCTGCAAACGCACAGATCATGGCTTCGATTTGACACGGTGAGCGCGATGCTCACTGTACCAACGCGCTGCAACCACTCCACTCGCTGGTTGCCATGCACGTGCTCACAATGTCGCAGCTTAATTCACAGGTTGCCAATCACTTGTGTTTACAGCCCACAGTGCAGCAAAGGCAACTCATTGTGATCGAGAAAAGAAACCTAAAGATCAAAACTGATCACGTAGCTCACTGGAGCAGCCATTAAAATTGGTCAACTTAGGGTAGGGATGCCGCTCACCCTTGCAACTTCCCAATGGTAGGAGCAGCTATAAACTCGGTGTGGGCCTGCCGAGATCTGTAGTGATGCATATATTTAAAACTATAATAAATTACACACTTTACACAGCCTGTTTAGATCAGCTTGATCCAAAGGACTTGTGCTATTGGCTCAATGGAGTGTACACAACCATGTCAGAGCCGTTTAAGGGTCTCTTTAACTTTCAAAACTCTGTTAAGATAGTGTTCACGGTTAATGGAAAACCTGTCAAATAGAAGCCGTAGTGTTGGTCTCTTGAGGTTCTGCTTAAATAGATTGTACTGTAATCAAATGAAAGTTGTGCCATAGTGCTATTAAAACATAATCCAACACAAACAGGTCATTTATTGCAGTGTGATCAAGGTCCCAGCAATGGCACTTAAGTTCATTTGCGCCATTTCATGTATTCCTCTTTTCGAAGGAAAACTCTGCATCTCTGTAGAGCTCTGTTATAACTTACAAACCTAAAGGCTACCTGGACCCTGGACTGGACTGGTCTTTTTGTTCACAAATGGGCCTTGACTGAAAGCTCTGCCTTGTCTCCCTTGATGAAGCACAACCCAGCTGTTCAACTAGAGAAGACTGTGCTCTTTGCTAGTGCTTATTGCTAATTTTTACAATGAGTTATTTGAGCAGTATGCTTTCACAGAATGACATTCAGGTAGGTGCTAAGAGGGCATTAATGTAAAACTTTCACTCGTGAATCAACATTAAATTTTATTGAAATGCAACTGGCAATGTTAGCCAATTAAGGGGATGAGAAGAGGGGGAAGCAAGTCAAAAGAAGCGCACCGCATTCTTTTGCTTATGATTGATGAGACAGTTTTTGTGATACCTGTGTTCTTTCTGCATCAGTAATCGTTGCTTTTGGAGCATACCTCTACCTAAGATGCATCAAGTCTTATATTAGGAGAACTTGACTTTCTAGAGTTAAGGTGAAGTGCTCAGTAGAACCGCACTCTACAGGGGTAGCGTGTTCATTCGATAAAAATGATTGTGCTTGCGCGCCAGCTAGTGATCAAAGCAGGCACTCATTGAAAGATTTCGACAGCTACTACTGTTGTAGTACTTTTATGGCCTTTAGGAACTCATGTGAACGTCGGATTTTTAAAATCCCAACATTTTGGCATAGTGCATGTTGTAGAATCTGTTGGCTATAACTTCCTTCCAAATTGGGACTTCAGCAGAAAGTTTGGGTGCCATTTCAGTGTCTCCAGTAATGGTTGTCATATCATTCAGATTTCAGTGTTTCTAGTAATGATTGTCATTTCATTCTGTTCAGCACACTACTGATAAGTCTTACAATTGTAAGTACAGCTGCCCTTTTGAAAATTACCGTTGAGTCCAACTTTACTTCTCAACTAGGTCTAGTTGCGTAAAAGAAAGGGAGTGGGCTGTTTGCTTTGAAAAAAGGATAGTTCTGGGCAATATTGAAATTTTGTGGCAAGAAGAAATTAGCCGTTAGTATATGCTGCCAGAATTATGTTCTCGCGTGAAAAGTTTGCAAGAGAAGAGTGACCTCTGGTCTTGCCATTTGAAAAGGCATCAGTCTTAGCAGAAAACTAAGCAAGCAAAAAAAGTTCTTTGCCACTTTATGCTATAAACATTGAATTGTGCCTCTTTAATAACATAACACTGAAATAACTAAAAGAAAGTAAACTTCGAGAAAAGAAAAAGGTTGGATGCACGTAGACTTTCGCGGGCTAGTTTTTGTCGAGATGGCCCAAGTGCCATCACCCGACTCTGCTCCACCAATGGGGACGCGTAGACCCAATAGTGTGTGCTCGCTGAAGCACTCTGGTGGAAAAAATAGAAGAATATCGCTGTCGTCTAGTTTTATTCTGGTGGCTTAGTGGTAGCAGTATCAGCTTGAGGAAGCGGAGTTCAGCAGACATTTATTGTTTCGCTCGGTGGTGTTTCTATAGAAGTATCTTGTAGATTAAAATACTCGATACATTATTGAATATATCAGAAATACAGATACTCGTTTTGCGGGACGTATCGCGATGCAGATACAAGATACCCAAAGAGTATCTAAAATGCTATCTAAGATACATGCATTTTCGATACTGCCCAGCACTGATCGTGCCTCTTGAATGCAGGTATGTACTGGACATGCCAGCAACTACCGTTGACCAACGCAGAGCATCTATGCATTTGGAGGCATTGTGTACTCAGTAGATCGGCTGCTGGTGTCGGACCATGCATGTATGTGCCGCACATGCCAAGCCAACGCTGGTTTTGCCTGCCACCTGATGACCATGCTGACCCAGCATACTCTAGGGTAAGCATGGCTGCGTTTGGCTGATTTTGCTAAAAGGAAGTGATTTCATGGGCATATAAATAGAAATCTCGTAAGCATGCAATCAACGATGGTGTTGCTCATGTAAAATTGAAAGAATAATAGTACTGAAGGGTCACAAGAGTTCACTTGAAATTTTTGCAGATAGGAAGTCACTGCGCATATTAACTGAAACAAAATAGTTCTGCAACAAGAGGCAATACAAAACACACACACACTTCGTGCCATGTCTGTCTTCTTGTATCGTGCCTTGTTGCATCGCAGTGTTCTTTTGGTAATCAAGCGACTAGCCTGACTAAAAAAAAGTATACTATTACCGTTCACGTCAACTAAAAAAAAAGTTGGGCTTTATGCACCGAAATTTGCTTGCTTTCTGTATTGAATGTTTGCCTTGGAATTTCTTTTTCTTTGTTCCAGCCCAGGCATCCCCTCGCTACTTCCATGCTTCAGCCTCAACTGAAAACTATACGCTTATCCTGGGTGGCTGCAACGGTTCTAGGGAGGCAATCTTGGAGCCATTTGCCTACGACTTCAGTTTCAACCACTGGATTCCACTTGATGGGCCGTGTAAGTGCTTTTGAGCTTCACAAATGTTGCTCTTCACGGGTTTATTTATAGAAATCAAGTAAAAACACGCAGGCCTGTCTCGTGTGAGTGCTGCAGTCTGTAATCAGCCTGCATCCTGCTTAATGTAGGAATGTCTACTTGTTCACCATCATAGGCTTGCATGTGTGGGGGAGTTTTTGCAGAGTTGCAATATATTGCAAAATGCTACTTTGAATATTGCTTGTGCAGATTTTCATTGTGGATTAAAAAAAGCCATGCTGAACTGGAATTCATGAACCTCTTTGTATATCTTTATGACTGACTGTGCTCCTCATACTTCTTGTTATTTTTTTTTGTTTGCTGCCTTTACCATCAAATATGCAAGTTAGTCTGCTTGTAATGAAGCTTCATGCGATGTTTTCTGAGTTTCAGAAGTCTTCGATGGCATTTAGTTCACAATACAGTAAACTTCTGGCAAATACGCTGTGGTTAATTGGTTTTTTGGTTAATTTGATCCTGACCAAAGGTCTATGCCTGTGCCCATACGTGCATACAAATTATGGGAGTCATGTTTATTGCAGACGTGCAGTTAGTTGGCCAGCAGCACTAGCGGGTGCCTCAGCAATCCTTCTCCAAGGCAAGCTGTACATACTTACGGAACGTCAGTACGGCTGCAGCGTGTGACCCTTCCCCAGGGTTTGTGTGCCCTCTTCTCGCATAGCCGACTTGGGTGTCTTCGCTCTGTTGGCTGTTCATACCGTGCTGTTCAAGATGCTCGAGGAGTCATCACACACTGCTACTCTAGCGCCAGGGCAGTTCCACCAAGGTTAGTAATGAGTTATTTAGGTGTTTTTCACGTTTATTATCACCTGTAACCTGCCTCTTATAACAAAATTGTTGCACATTGTTGATGCTAAAAACCTCGCCCTTCAGTTTCGTTCTTCTTCTTGCAACTTGAGTATTGGCCTTTTGTCGCCAGGTGTGAAAAGGGGTGTTCATTGTGGTCGTTCTTTGACCCAGCTGCGGAGACTGTTTGAGAGTCGAGGGCATCCTGTGGGCCGGTAACATGTACTCTAAGAGCAGCGCCATTTTATTTTTTTGCCAAGCTGTATGCTTCCTTCCCTTTTCAGTATTTTTTGATCGATTAAGAGTTTCTTTGTGACACTTCCTAATGATAACAGTGGCATATGGCAGTAATGCCAGAGAAGGATGCAAGCATGAAAGAGGGAGTGACACAACCATCAATTATACTGGTGCACTCGCTGGAATGAGACTCCTTTTTGAAGTTGGCACTAGTTGACATTGCAGCCCCAAAACATAAGGATCATGTGGGAGTACTGTGCTGTGAGGGAAAGCCCTACGATACGCTTCCAAGTTTATCTGTTCATGGGTCTGCTGACTTTCATTTTAGTTTTGTTTTGTTCGTGCAACATAGCTACCTGGACTGGCATAAAGGAAAGCTCTGTGCTGACTAAAGTAAAACAAAATTTGTACACAGGTCAGAAAATATCCATGGCAACTAGATATACTACTATAAATTAAGCAAGCTGAAGGTAAAACATAACACCATTGGTTACTTTTATCAGCTTTTGTTATTTTATAACTGTGTTTCATCTTTATTATTTACGAAAGTAGAGGAATTCTAAAGCCTTGCATGCTACCTGAGGCATCAAGTCTGCCGTGACAAAGCCCTCACTATTAAAGGATGAAAGTAGCGGAATTGTCAGAGGGGCTCGTTTTGTGTTTTATACACAACTAATGAAACCGACACAGTTACGCCAAGGAAAGGCCCGCTATAGGATTTTGACACAAAGGCACATAACAATAAGAAAAGTACTTTATTATATGGTGGCTTACTTGCATGTCCTACTTTGGAACAAAATAGTCCTGGATTTTCTTCTGTGTCAACGACTTCGCTGCCTGCGACAGCACGCACGCCTCCACGTTGTACGAGTCGGAGCAGCTGAGGCCGCAACCTTCCACATTCACGCAATAACGCCGGACCAACGCAAGTGCACTAATCACTTCGGAGGATGTAGGCAATGGGCCATCGTCAATTTCCTTATTGCTGTCGCTTTGGCTCGTGGTTGGCACGACGTCTGCAATGTAGTCCTCATCTTGTAGCTCACCCATGATGGTGACATCATCGTCCGCGCTGACGAACTCGTCGAATGTTGATCCGTCGGTAGCTCCCGGGAACTCTGCCAGCTCGCTCCAAACTTCGGCGGAAACACGGACTTCTTTTCACAGCGCTCGACCCGATTTATGATTACGAGTTTCGCGGCGAACGGCAAATTCTGCCTCTTTGCACAAGCCATGACGACAGCGCGCCAATAAAGTTCACATAGCACCAACAGGCAACACCACCAGCACGGACCACGCTGAATGAGGACTCTAGGAAAACAGGCAGCAGCAGGCACACAAGCATAAAGAAAAAATGGCGCTCACTTCTACCGCCTCCGCGCCTCGGAGAAAGCACGACGGCCTCTGATTGGCTGTAAGCGCTGCGAGCGGGCCACGATCATTTCTTGCAGGGGGTGTTCGCCCGTGCACAACCGGGTCTAAACCACTTTTTTCTAGGGTGGCGCCGGCAGTTTTCCCCGCCACCGCGAGGGAAAGCCAACTTGCTGGGGCACTTTTGAGGCACATGGAGTTTGATATATCGGTTGTCGTTGCTATTTTCGTTCGATGTAACAGTAACTTTTGCTATATATTCTCAATGTAAATTTACCGTGTTTAGAAATTGTTCGATATACGGGATAATTTGATATAAACGGGTTCGATATAGTCGGGCTCGACTGTACTGGAAAAAAAGAAAATGTTTTATAGTTATTAACTTATCATTTCATTTACAACGATTTTTCTAAAAGCACTAACACACAGAGTAAGCATTTGTGTAAGGTACATTAGGATGTATAATGTGCGTAACTGCCAACATTGTACGTGCGCGAGCGCAGACTTTTTTGTGCATCAGCGCCGTACGACTGAGCCAAGTTGCAAACAGGGCGAGAGTAAACACATTCCCACGAAGTGCGCTGAGCTGGGCCCATCGTCTCCTTCGCGGGAAGAGTCACCCTGCATTACCTCAGTTCAGACGAACAGGCAGCGCTGCGTCTTGCTCGTATCTTATATTCCGAAGATCAGCAAGCGGCAGAGAAAATGAAGTGCGCAGACGTCACACACCCGCACGCATGAGATAAGCTGACAAATGTGGATAGTTCATTTGTTATCTGGCCACGCCAGTCTTTCCAGTCCGGCCGTGATCTGGCAACGCAAATGCCTTTTGTCTTTTTTTTTTTTTGTGCTTACTCTCACCTTGTTTGCAACTTTGCTCCGTCGTACAGCGCTGACGCACAAAGAAAGTCGGCGCTAGCGCACGATAGGTAAAGATTTGGCCGACTGTACATGTCTTGCTTGGTACTGGCAGCTGTGGCACCTCGCGCTTGGCAGCACGTGTGCTCATCTATATTGTCACGTGGTCGTGACGTTGATGAAGACAGCAGCCGGCGTGTTCAAGATTAAATTGTTTATTTGGCCAAACTTGCGGCCAGGAAATGAAAAGTCAAACTACAGCATTCGCTGTACACTGACAGCGGCGAACGGGGCGTCGACCGTCGAAAAGCTGCTCGTGGCTGGGATGCGCCATCTTTTATACATCATGCATCGAACTTTCCAGTCTTATCACTGGTTGTCGCGCAAGCACTGGAATAATCTAGACTATTCGCGTCCTGCGCGCAATCTTAACAAAACGATCTACTACAATCGCAAAGCTTCTCGAACACTGCGCTGCGGTCAGCTTCAAGCGTTGATGACCGTCCTTGCTGGTCAAACCCGAATACATCAAAATAAAAGAAGCGGGCATGGCAATATCTTGTGTGGTGCCTTTGCTCATGCCTGTGTTTATGTGGTCTGCTGACCTACCATGCTTATTGCTGGTTCACAAGATGACTGCAACTGAAACAGCGACCTTTCAGGATCAGTGCACGAAGAAAACTCCTCAGCAGGGAGCCCACTCTGGACCTGCTTCCCCTTATGCAGGGGTGAGACAGCTGCGCATATTGCGCATTTTTGATACAATTCCGTTTTCCTGCTCCAAGCTGCTCTAAAAGCATGAAAATTGCAAAAAATGTGCCGAACTGCTTCAAAACAGCCTCGAAAGCCAGAATTTTGATGCCAACGTCAGTTTCGTTGAGAAAAAAAGGCTGAGTTGACATGGTTTTCCGAATTGCGCCTTAGCAACGCCTGGGAGAATAAGAAAATGAGACGTTCGCAAAACGCGTAGACGCGCCCAACCGTGTTTCTATGCACCTTTCTAATGAGGGCTCCCATGATGCCTCCATAGCCTCCTTTTGGTTGTTGTAAATATGCGTGGCGTCCCAAAAAAGTTCTGCCGTGCCCCGAGCATGCTGCTGCCGCTTCTTGCTAAGCCGTCTTCTGGCGCTATCAAGTGGCATGCGTAGCGGGTATGGCTCTCAGTTTCTTCGTTGTGCGTAGCGTGTTCCTCCGGTCGCAATGGTTTTCACGTCGACGCTGCTGCGTGTGGTCACCTACGCGTGAGTTTGCTGTGGGAGTGTTTGTACCATTATGACCCATACAGTTCACGGGAGAGGCATCACCCTTGTTCCATCAACGCGGGGACAACTAGCTCCCTGCATACGGCGCGTCTCCGCGATGCTCCGACGGTTGTTCGTGTTGAAGCCGGCAGCTGACAGATGCGAAGCGCTTTTGCGTCGTTCCCCAATAAAAGCGTGCAGTACGCTTACAACGGCTATACTCGCAGTACTGTGCACGATAGTCAGTGCTAGATATCTTTATGAGATAGTCAATGCGGCGAGGTACCTTGGCGCCCGCGCCGCGCCCTCGAAGGCAGTCCCGCACAAGAGGGCAGCGAATGGCAGTAGGTTTGACGCTACACCAACCGCGCGGCCGAGCTGAAGGCGCTTATTGCGATGTCCTCCTTACAAACACTGACATACAGGAAGCTCTGGAGAAGCTTGGAAAGTTAAACAAGCAGATCTACAAAAAAGTCAGTTTCGCCGCAAATGAAGCATTGAATGCGATAGCATCAAATTGTAATAATATGCGAAGTAGGGCTGGCAGCTAACACTTATGGATCCGATCTCGCGTAACTACGAAACGCTGGTGTAAGAGAAACGCTGGTGCTGCTCACAGGAGAGAAGTGTTGAGAGCAGCCATCTGGCGATGCGAGCCGAGATAGCGCACGCACCAGTGATTGCTATATTAACTATTAACTATTAGTGCAACGAAATCATGCAATATGTTTTCAATGATTGTGAAAGCTGATGTGGAGAAGAATAAGTGGACAAAGTTTAAGAAATATAAAAAATGAGTTTTTCTTTTAATTGTCGTCTGAAGTTTCCATTGTTCGGTGTTTTCTGGAACTTAGCCTGATCCTATCTCTTTACTGAAAAGCTTTATAAATATAAGATTCGGTAGTTTGGTAGATAAGTACGCGAAGAACGCAATGCGGAATTTTGGTCGCTCTGCTACAAGGCTTTTTTGAGATAAAGACCTTCAAAGTAAAGAAAATAACGTTTCCTGAACCCATTTTGAGGTTTTTTATCAAAAGATCTACACTACACATAAAAACTAAAAATACCTGAGCAGAAGCAAAAGCATGCAATATGTTTTCAATGATTGTGAAAGCTGATGTGGAGGAGAAAAGTTAAAGAAATTTCAGCTACCTAATTTTAACATATTTTGTGCAATTCATAACGAAAGTTGGCCAAAACAGCAGAGCAGATGAGCGCTCTACTCTACCTCTCCGTCATTATTGATTTCCTGTGCTTCGAAAAAATTTTTGGCGGCAAAACAAATTGCGGATCTCTTCTTTCCACTCATCAGGCAATAATATATAAAATTTTGAAATAAATTTAAGAGGTCGACCAGCCATCATTTGTTCGATCTTACATGGAATCACCCCACTGAAGAACACCTACTATTTATAATTTTGATGAGAAGATACCAGTAAGATTGGACTCTATATCCCCTTCAGGCACGAATTATGATGCACTGCCTGCAAGTGCGTCAAATTCGCACGGCATGATTTCAAGGCACCCAGTACAGTAAAACCTCGTTATAACGAAGTTGAAGGGGGAGTCGTAATTACTTCGTTATAACCATTAGTTCGTTATAGCCAATATCCATTTCTACCGACAATTAGCACGCAAGAGAGGATGTACTGACCACCAAATCCCACAGCATCCCGCCACGCAAACGAAAAACGGCCGTCGCACGGAGAAAAACTAGCAAAAGAAAAAAAAAAGAAAGAACAGCAAAGAACTGCTACTTTATTCACGCCAAACTCGGCACACCAGCTGGCGGCTCACTTAGCAGAAAAATAGTCCTTAATAGACTTCTGCCGTGTCTTCCTCAGACGGATGATGGATTTTTCGAGTCCATCCTCGCCATCATCGTGAGCGCCGAAGAAGCGGCGCAGCAGGTCTGCCGCATCCAGCGCTTGCGCGGACGTCGGAACATCGGGTTCACCAACTCCGGGCTGTCGTCGACACATTCGTCCCTGTCCTCATTCACCACTCCTGTCACCGCGCGCACAATTTCAGCCTCTGTCAGCTCTTCGGTTGTCACCGCGTCAGCATCGGCACTGACGTACGTGCAGAAGGTGTCGCAGTCGGGCACAACTCCGGCGTCAAGGAAAGCGTCCCACGACGCGAGGTCTTGGTCACCCGCGGCACCCTCATTGGCGGCAGCACCGATATCTTCGCTGTCACCGCCGCTGTTGACGCCAAATGAGGCATGCCGGAAGCAGTTGGCGATCGTGCTTGCTGTTACAGACATCCAAGCAGCCTGTAGCATCTCGATCGCCATGTAGAGGTCGATTGTAGTCTCGCGCTTCATGCTTATATTGAGTAGAATTCGGTCGATTACACGCTTGCGGTACCGTGCTCAACGCTACGTCGAAATCTTCGGCAACTTTTTTCTTCTTGACGCCGGACTCAACGGCTTTCAACATAGCCGCCTTCTGCTCGATTGTAATCGTTTTGCGCTTTCGTTTGCCGTTGCCGTCGCCCATCTCCTGTCTAGCGGCGGGAACAGAGAGAGACGCTGTTCTGATGCACACGCAGCGAACGACAAGCAAAAAGACCCGCGCCGCGCGGTCGCCGCGTCAGCCGCGTCGCCGTCCCAGGCAGGGTTGCCGTTGGGTAGATTCGAAAAGGAGCCAGAATTCAAGCTAAAAGTAGCCAAAGTAGCCACGTCTTTTAATCTTATCGCCAAACTTGTAGCCAAATGGCAGAAAAGCGGTATTATGAAGAGTTTTTATCATTGAATAATATATAATACCATTTTGTGTCAGCAATAAAATAGCATACGAGCACAGTTATTTTCTCCTCATGCTTGGTCTTTAAGCTGTAAGCAAATTGCAAATAAATGAACATATTATAAGTTCCGTGCACCTGAGAGTAAGGTTGGAACATTCCAGCCAACCTGTCAGTAGGAATACTAATGGTAGAAGAAGGTCGTGCTTGAAGTCGCAGACTTCAAGCACGACCAGCTTCAAGTAGTGATATCCGCTTGAAGATGACCGGTCCAACTTCATTTTGTAACGGATCTCTGTGTCTGTCAAGTTCACCCGAAAACACGCGCCGTGCATCAGCACTACGAAACTGACTCGTAGCGTCAGCATCGATGGCGGGCAGCGTGAACAGCGTGCTAGCCACGCGTATGCCAACATGCGCGCAATTTCGTCAGTTTTGATTTTAGACAAAAGGCGTACTTAATTTCATCTTTAATTTGTAAGTTATATTTCCGATTTCTTAATTTTTATTTAAATTAATAAAACCACCGAATTCTTGGCCAATCCTCCATAGTGGGTGTTAGACACTGACTAGGCGAACAAGAACTTCATCACTCCGTCTCGGCAGGCACATCGCGCGTTGCGTTCAGGTGCCTCGATGAGCACCATACTCATGGCGGAGCTAGGACACGCGTATACACCGGCTGACGCGTCAGAAAAGCTTGGAAACAAAGGGTAGTCAGTCAGGCTTGCTCGGTATTTTATCTGCAGATAATGAGAAAAAATGGCGACTGAATGCGCTAACATAGAGGTTCAAAGTAGTCAAAGTAGCCATGGCGCCAACCTGAAATTTTTGTCGCCAGACTGGGTCGTAAAGTAGCCAATTTGGCGCAAAGTAGCCACCAACGGCAACCCTGGACTCCCAGGCCGTCCACGCGCGCAACAGGAGAGCGGGCGGGTCCACGAGTTCCGCGGGAGAGGGGAGGCCGGGTGACGTGCGCGGGTGGGTCCACGAGTTTCTGTGGAAAGGGGAGGCAGGCAGACGCGCACCCTCGCGCGTGTTGGCAGGCGGCTCCTCGGCAGCGCGAGGCGCGAGTTTTGAATTACCGCATCCGTGATGGGACGTAAACCGTCGCGCGCTATAAGACATTGACTTGCCGGCTACCAAAATGGTCAGTAAATGCTCGGTGGGGAAAAAAAAGGTTCGTTATATCCATTGCGAGGAAATTTTAGCTTCGTTAAAACGAGGTTTTAAATACATGGGCGTCTATGGGAATTTCAAGGGGAATTACGATTGCTTCGTTATATCCATTAGTTCGTTATATCCCGCTTCGTTATAACGGGCTTCTACTGTATTACATTCCAAGAAAGAAAATGAAGGAATGAGGGTGTTTATTGCGAGTTTCAGTAACTAATGTTAATTAGCATATCATCAAATATCTAAATGTTCTGCGATCAGTCAGCTTCAATTCTTGCATGAAAAGAATCAAATTTTAAGCCCAAAGTGCATGCACAGTTTGTTTTTAGTTGTACAGTCGAACCCACTTATAACGATCTATCGGTTATAACGACCATATTTGGGTGCACTTACGATTTCCCAATGCTATAGCCATGAAGCTGCGTCCACATATAGCGAACATTTTTTAAAGCCTCCTACTTTTGCAGCGAACACTTCAGACACGTTCGTGGTAAAAATATGGCGCATACAAAGCGAAAAAGTTAAAACAGGCCTTCTAAAGTATGAGAAAGGCACGCTCGCGCGTGCCCCGCTCCAGTTTACTTGTCACTAAGACATCCCTGATCGGCGAGCACCGCACGCAGATTTCGGACGCTGCGAGCGAGGTCGCTCACTTTCAGCGTTTTCTTCAGTGGCAGAATGGCAGTGAGGAAAAATAAAGGAGGCAGCATGAAGCCTTGCGGTCAGCTTTCGCACGGTAATTCCTTTCCCGACGTCGTTTTCTGCAGCTACGACCGCCTACGATGAACCGAACTGTGCCTTGGAATGCAAGAAGGCATAAATGCAAGAAGTGATAACTGCGATAACTTTCCATTGCATAAACGTTATAACCATCAGAAAAGAACGAAGGCGAGGTGGCGGCCGTCGATGAACGTGGAGTTATGACTTATAGCCGACAACCTTATATCACAGTCATCAGTAGATATCTGGTCGGCTGCGCGTGTGGCGTACGCTGTACACTGTGCGTATTGATGGCAGTACGAGCGCGCCATGCTGCCGTTCGCAAGTTCGCCACCGCCGCGTCGTGCAAGATTGGTTTATAAAGTGCGCGTCGCTTTGTAGAAACGAAAGTAGCTCGCTGTTGTTGAGCAGCGCGGGCACCGAGAAAGGTCGTTGCACTGACACCGAGTGTATACTGCGTGTTTGACTAGGTGACAACTCAAGTGCGCTGCGCATCGTTGTGCAGGGCCGCGAGAGTATCGCGGAGACGTAGAGTGCGCGTTGCTTGCAAAATGCTTGTTTTTGCCGCGTTGAACGAACAGGCTACTCGCCGCACCCGTGTAGGGTCTGGAGTGAAGCAGGCACGAAGAACGTACAAACCCACCCATACGGCAGAGAGCAAGTGGCCGGGCAGTGACTCCGTGAGCCGAGTAGGCGACGTGCTGCACGCAACTAGCCAGGGATGATCGGCTCCACAGGGCAGTACCGCGCTTCGGTGAAACTGTCAGTTCATTGCAAAGGCAGGTAATTCACTCGTGAGCACGTAGCGGCGTCGCTTCACGACGCGAAGAGGCTTAGCTTGTCACTGGAGGGGTTGGGGGCACTTTAATAAAATTGCGCAGAAAAATATGACTGCTTGGCCTCTAAGCGCACATTTTACAGCGAAAGCTGTTATGAGATCATTTCACCGGCCGTTTTTGGCGCCGTAGTTCTCCGCCGGTGTCCGTAACCACTATCGCTCGAAATAAGAAAAAAAATTCCAGGATGGAACGAGGTTCGAACCTGGGCCCTCTGCGTGGAGCCCAGTATTCAACCTCTGAGCCATGCCGGTGCTTGAAACTGCTTTGCAAAAAGGTCCTATACAGGCTTCATGTCGGGAAGGAACCACATTAGCATATGCAATATAGCGTGGTAGAAGAGTAAAATAAGCACCAAGTGTAGCACAACGCGAATTCTGTAATCAGGCGTCACACAATGCGAATTGCGCAACGAGAAGGTTGTTCAATGCTTCCAACCCATTACAAAGGACTCCGCCATAATTCTTCATCGTTATCAGGCACAGCATCAACAAAGTGCGCATAATGCCTTACATGTGTTTAGCACGTACCACGGCTCTCCGTAGAATGACGAAAAATGGCATAATGCCTGCTTTCCTACTTCTCAAAAATTGCAATGATTTATAGCATAGTGGGTTCCTCGCAAGTGCACTTGTATTAGTTGCCAGGAAGCCCATAAGCGCATGATCCATTTCCTCGGGGTCTCAGTAAAGTTCTTCGCCTTCTCCCCTCACCTCTCTCTCCCACGTCAACGTATGTTATACAGCACGGCGGGAGAGGGACATAGCGACCGGGCGTCACCTAATGCAAATTACATAACTGGTGGGCCGTTTAAAGCTTTCAACCCATTACAAAGGGCTGAGCCATAATTCTTCATCGTCATCAGTCGTCGCGTCAACAAAGTGCACATAATGCCTTACAGACGTGTAGCTGGTGCCTCGCTTCTCCGCAGAATGACGGATAATGACTTAGTAGGTGCTTCCGAACTTCACAAAAATTGTGATTTATGGCGTAGTGGGTACCTTGCTAGTGTACTTGTATTAGTAGCCCCAAGAGAGCTTACAACAATGCTTTAGAAACGCCGCTCTTCCAGCTTTCGCTGTGACTGTGCTGCGGTTTCAGCGCAGGTCTGGCGCTTTTTTAAAGGAGAGTCCATATACAACGAACTACTAATATAGCGACCACTTTTCGCAACACTTTCTAGTTCGTTATAAGCGGGTTCGACTGTGTTCATTTAGAGCAACGAAAAAAAAAAAAATACTTTTCACGTTGGTCCTGAAACACGGCACGTGGAACAATTGTTGAACATGATAGTGTCTTCAGCAAAGTGATCCTCTGCAACGATACGCAGCACATTGAAGTTCAATGACCGCTAGTTGTCCACTTAGAAAACCTGTGTGAATGTGCACACTGCGCTACAAGCGATTTGAAGAAACGCGTAGTGCGTGATGCGCCTCCGAAGTTGATGTGTACAATTGCACACACTGCCGCTGAAGGGGATATGATCGGTCTGTTAGTTGCGAATTAATTCTAAAGGCGGCTCAGAAATGCTGTATGATTCAAGTTTACTTAAAGAATATGATTGCCAATAGCGAGAGAACACAGACTAAAAGGCCTTGGTCGATGGTTAATTTGATAGTCAGTTGCACATGGAGAACTAAAATTTAACTCCGACCAGCAGCCATCGTACCCTGCCACCTTCACGCACACACGCGGGCATGTGCCACCCAACAGCAACAAAGCTGTATACATTCATAGACATGTAGTTACTTCTGTGTGAGTTTGTACAATATTTTGGTTTCGTTTTGTGTTTTCCCGGTTGTGCAGAATCAAAGCCAGGAGCCATGACTACTGCAGCGGAGGCGGATGCGTTTGGCTCGGCTGAGGACAGTGGCAAGGGTCCACGACGAGCAAAAATGTTTGTCCTTTGCCCTGGAAGAGATCCATACCCAGAACCTCCCATGGGTGACCCGGTAAGGGTGTGGAAATAAGTGCCTCCGCTGGATTTATCAGTGTGTGCACACTGTTCGCATTGGGGTACCATGGACTCGACGTCTTTTGTAATCCCCGGCCACCACACTGAATTTGTCTTTCGCTTTGCACCGGTTTATACCTTGACAACTGTCGTGCAGCAGATTCAGAACTACGGGTCTCAAAGAAGTAGGAACCGCGATGCAGGGACCTTTGAGCAGGAGACCGTCACAGACTGTGATCTCGTTAGCTTCTTCTTGTGAGGCCAACCATGTTGGGCTAAAAAAATAAGTGATGTGCACTTGCCATCTGTGCTTTTGGCTCTCTTGATGTCATGCAGATTCAATGGCAAAGCTGAGGATGGGTGGTTAACAAGTTCTGTTGCGAACAATTCCAACATGTCAAGGGGAGAAGAAACCTTTGGTGGTATCCTCCAGATAGCATCGGCAGCTGCCAGTAATTTACCCGGGGCATACTGCATGGTGAACTGGTAGTGCATGAGTGCATACGAGGAGGGAGCATATCAAGTGCCATTTTGCTGAACAAAGTAACTAGGGGTTGATGGTCCGTTTCCACAGCAAGGTTTATGCCACAGGAACTCGTCAAACCTACACATTGCCCATGTTGTCGCCAGAGCTTTTCTTCTCTGACCGTACCTCTGTTTTGCGGCAGTCATGGAAAGAGAAGTAGGGGTGTGCGAACATTTCAGTTTCAAATTGGAATCTAATAATACCTAACCGTACACAGTCGAAACCCGCAGTAACGAAAGCAAAAAATTTCGCTTTTGCTGTAATGTCGTTGGCGCGAAAGTGAGACAGAAAACACCAAACTGGTTAGCAAAAAAATGTATTGCCAAAAGTCAGTCAGCTTACTCTGTGTAGCCTTTCCTTCTAGTAGTTTCACAGCTCTGGACTTCCCTACAAAAAAGTGGTCCATTGCCACGTTGTGGTCGTGCTCGCCGAAGAAGGAACGAATTGTGTCTAAGGCGTTCAATACATCCCGCGGGTACGTGGTTTCTTCTGGATCCTCTGCTTTTGTTTTTGTTTTTTTGGTTATCATCGGGATCGTCTGCTTTGCACATGTTGCCGATTATCGCTTTGTCAGTGCTCTTCATGTACGACATCTTCATCGGCACGAGCGAACCCATCGATGCTGAGGCCATCGGTAATTTTGTTTTCTACTGCGCAAAGTTCACCCCATGTATTGGTCAGTGATGCCGGGACTGTGCCTTCAGTACTTCCCTAGAGTGCGTTGTCTTCAGGCGAACCCTCCCCCACTGCCGCTGGATCAGCTGCACGATGGCTTCTGAGCGAGAAAGCCAGCGTGCTTGAAACAATTGGGAACTCAGCCGGGCCCATTGCAACCCACGCGATGGGCACCATCTTATGAACATGTTCACTTGAGTTGGACGCTTGAGGTGTAGGTTCAGCAGCAAACGCTGAATGAGCCTCATAGAAATAAGCGCACATTATGCTGCGTATTACACCCTGATCGAGTGGCTGCAGTAGGGAAGTGCAGTTCGGTGGGAAAAAAAACCAACCGCACGTTCCCGAGCTCCGCGTCAACGTGACGGGCTATGCAATTGTCCAAAAGAAGGCAGACCAACCCGCCTGCCTTCCGCATGTCAGCGTCAAAGGACTGAAGCCAGGCGCTAAAAGTAGCCCTTGTCATCCATGATTTCAAGTTCGCGGTGTACTGCACGGGCAGCCTGTGATTTCTCTTGAAGCAGCAGGGCTTTTTGCTTCTGTCGATCACAAGCAGTGGCCTTTGTCGATGCTGTTCCTGTTTGCACACAACAAGACTGTTACACGCCGCTTGCTGTTTTTTCCGCGGTCACATTTTTGGCCTTTTAAGTTCAAAGTCTTTGGTTCGGAACATCTTGTAACATAAAGCCATCTCGCCCGCATCGTAAATGTCTGAAGGCTTGTACTTATCCAGCACTTCTTTGGTCTGCAGGCACGATGACGTTCAGGGTTCGCACAGCCCCTTGAAATCTTTCAATAGACTTGATATCGACAATATAAGTTCAAGGGCTCCTCAAACTCCTTGAATACCCATGAGCTGCTCGTAATCCTTGAAAATTCCATGGGATTTGTTCCACTAGAGGAAATTAATGACGTACCTCTGCAAGTAACGCTGATTTTAAAGACACTTTCGCTTATGAATGTCCATGAAAACAAGCTATTGACTAAAAGGAGTCTGGGAGTTTCGGTCAAGTCCCACAGCCCTTACGTCGCCCGGCAACTAATATCGATTGGAAGTCGAATGCAATCCAAGGCATGTTGCTCGATGGGCTACGGTCCCTAAATGTACTGGCTAGCCTGCAGCCTCCGCGCCATCCTCGTGCAAGGCCGTGTCCGCGGCGTAAATGCATGCGCATGCAGCACTGCGATCCATCGAAGCGGAAGTCGAGAAGGAGGAATCGGCGGCGCATTGTCTTTCCTTTTAATTTTGTGTTCACGTATGAGACTCATTACCGTTCTGTTCATGCGGGCAGTGACGGGAACGCTGAGGAGCACGATCCCAGCCGCAACTGGGCAGAATGGGAGATGTGCGTTATATTTCGCCGAAGTCTGCCCATTGTCCGGCACGCTCTCGTAGCACAGCGCACCAAGCAGCTGGTGGCGGCAGACATCCCTCCCCGTGCCACCGCGGCACCCATGCTCGGCACACCTGTAAGTAGGCTTGTAGGCACTGTAGTCGGGCCGTCCATCGGCCTCGTGCACGCCAACTCTCCCAGTGCATTGTATAGTTAATTTGACAAGATGCCAGGCGGGAAGTGCATATTTGAGCCTGCGTGGCTGCAACATATGGAATATCGTAACTGAGTGCGTCTGCAATCAAGCAATCTTTATCGAGCCAAGTGCGCAATATGTCGGAAGACGGTCGACATTGCAACCACACGGAAATTTGCCTTGAAAAGTCATCAGAAAGGTGCGAAGCACAGATCCAAAGCAGTAGCAGGTGAGGGCTGCTTATCCGTCGCAAGTTTTGTGCAAACGGCAAACCTGGTGTCCGAGGCGATTTCTTCCTCTCGGACGGCAACACTTGACATATACTGCAGAAAGCACGATTCTGTGATCGAAGCAGAGATTTCGCAGACGATGAAAGTTGTGCCTTCACACTACTCCTATAGCTTCAGTGGATCTATTTTGCAGCTATTCCAAAAGATGTTCCTGGACAGCGAAATTGCGGGAAGCTTCACTTGTTCAGAGAAAGAAATGCGCCTGCACCCATTTTTCACTTCACAAGTACGACAGATGAAGTCTGCGAATTTTGTAGTACTTTTTGACGACACATTAACCCTTTAATGCCTGAATTATGAAAGCGCCGAAGAAAAAAAATTGTTTTTCATTTTTTAGCTTTAAATAGCAACCTTAACCTAAATCAACAGTTGTAATATCCAAAATGCAACTTTAATGCATACTTTTAGGTATGTCACGAATTCGCGACAACCGGCATTTAAGGCAATATAGTAGCTGAATACAGGGATATGTTCAATGCAACGCAAGTATGGCATCCCCGCATCTATGAAGCGGATCTGTTCAAGGCGACGTATCTTGGCGTCGTCATTGTTGTTAAATGCAAGTTTGACTTTATTGCCTCCTGCCAATCACGTGACATCGTGTCAGCCCCCGTGTGAACCCTGGACTCCGCCGCCCAGTATAGCAGACTTCTTGGGAGTCGACAGAATGACATGAATGTGACGGCACTGAGAAATAGATCTAGCTCGCCACGAGACAGAGCCAGTCCTTTGTTCAGATTTTTTTTGCATCGCAAAGAGATTGCTCTGCTGAACAATGTGATCCATGAAGGTGTCATAAAAAATTCCTTGAAATATTCAATAGGAACTCTGACAGTGTCACGTTGAGGAAGAGCGGTTTTCCAGTGTGGCATTTCCCGCTGTTCTTGACAGTCATTTTTTCCACCGCACCGCATGTTTTAGAGAGGCACTAGCTAGGTTGGTCTACCACATCTTCGTCTTCATCCTCACTACTCGATGAAGACACTCGTGCTTATGCATGAGGATCGGGATCGACATCGTCGTCTTCGCTGTCACTGAGACAGCTGTCGTCACTTTTATCTTCAGGTTTCAAGCGCGTGTGAAACCTTTTTTTCCCAAAAACGAGCGGAAGTCCATCACGAACTTGTCATACCGGCAATCATCACTGACTGACTCAAATGACGGATGTCGCGAATTCGCGACATACCACAGAAGCGAGGATCGCGCAGGAAATAACGTACTTCAAAACAACGTGACATGTTGTGTGCAACCTCTTGTATGCGTGCACACCGAAAAATTTTTATAGGAGATGGAACTTACGTCCCTCGAGGAGAAAACAACGAAGAAGTGAGAGCTGTCGCACGTGCTTCGCGCTCTCCGGCAACTGATACACAACACTGGGTTCCAGCTTGCAATACCTTACATGCGATGGTGCTCGATGTCTCGTGCTGAAAGCTACGTCCACCGCAAATACGTGACAGCCGCCGTTGAAGGCAGCAACGCGTTTCGTGTGTTACTTGGTCGGCGTCTTTCGGTATGTCACGAATTCGCGACAACCGGCAGTAAAGGGTCAAGTGAATATTTGCTAAGGAAACAACTTTATGTTCACGTTGGATTGTGGAACAACTGTGAGGTGACATTCGGATATCTGACTTCGGCATTCTTGGGTCACAGCACAGCGCACGGCTTCTTGCAGAAGTTGACGAAAACACTCGCGTCCTTTTTCCTGAGCAAGATCGTGCAGCTCTTGACGGACGACCCGAATGTCAAACGAAGTCTTTTCAACAAGTTGCAGCAGCACACGAAAAATGACTTCATGAAGTTCAGTGCTTGGATATTAGTTCAGATGGCTTGCACACAGTTCATAATGCTTACAAAGCAGGAATGCATGCAACGAGCTGGCCAGTCGATACCTATCTGTCCAGCTTATTCTCGCTCTTCCATGATGCACCGGCCTGTCGTGAAGATTTTGTTGAAGAGACTGGTAGTAAGCTGTTTCCACTTCCTTTCGTACCCCACCGTAGGGTAGCGAGCATGCCAGTACTGGAGAGAGCCCTGGCTATGTGGGCGGATTTGAAGCACTACACCGAAGCTGTGGGGGACCACAGGCTACCCATGCTGAAATGTAGAGCGTATGAGAATGTCAGTGCTTTTCTAAGGACCAGCTTGCACTTGTGACACTGAACTTTTCCTTAAACGTTGCAATGGTTATGCAGCCTTTCTTTACTGTTTTTCAGAGTGATTCTCCGGAGGTGTAGTAATTGTAGAGCGGAGTTTCCGGGCAGGCAAATGCCCGTGTCACTTTATTGCGCGTCCTTTTATGCACAGCTAACATATCAACATTGACAGATAACATAGATAAGTCGTTGGTGTAGGGTTAGTAACACCCTCTACATAACGCCCTTCACACCACATCCCCCCTTGTCCAAGATGTGGACCATATACTGGATAATTACAAGTTCAATCTTTTCGGCATAATGAGTCTTCCAGACTGAGTATGCAGAGGACCACGACCTGGAGTCCAGTATGCGTCGACTTCAAACTGTCTGCATCTGTAGGGGAAGGCGCACTTTCTTGGCGAACTACATCGGGTTTCGCACCACCTGCAGTGATGGAAGTGCTGCTCCAAACTGCTCCAAAAGATAAATGCTGCTCCATGCTGCTCCGAACTGTAATTTTTGTTAGTAACTGCTCCGGACCTGCTCCGAAATGGCGCTGGTAAACTGAAAAGAATGAATTTTAAGCACATGATCATCCAGCGAGCCTGAACGAAACAAAAAACAAGCTGTCTACTATCATTCCATACTCACGGACAACTTTTCTTGGCAATGAAGAGAAGGCTGCAGAGCCAAACTACGCGTGTGCTACCACTGAAGAATATATAGTCCCACAATTGCGTCCGTGTTTTCTGCATGAGAATTAAAAACAACATTGCTCTATTTTCTACGGGACTTTGTTTGAAAAGAGGTGCAACACACACGAAGGAGATATAAAATTTATATTTGTTTTACTTTATACAGTGCCATTTCATGTTTTTGCACGTGTGAAAACGTTGCACATTTTACATGCACCTCTCAGTCAAAATAGCGCCTTTGTCTTCAGGTGAGCACTTGTCACCCTCTAGCTTTTCTAATGACTCGCCGTGACAGATTTAACAAATGGCTGTCTAAGCAGACAAAGCAAATAGTATGCAATGTTATTATTCGACCATGGCCGCTCGAATAATCGAACAGCCGTCACAGGAGATATGGATGGTTCACAAACGGGTACTACGGTGCCAAACCGGACTACTTTGTAGAGCAGTACATGTGCAATAGCTCCGCCCCCGTAGCCTTTTCTTCATTGCCAAGAAAAGTCCGCGAGTATAGTATGTATAGTATGCTAGTATGGAATTGCTATACTAGCTCCATACTAGCATATCGACAATGCGACTAGTAGTGACATTGTCACATTTATCACTTTGTCAGCTCCAGCCTCATTTTTGCCACAAAAAATGGCAACGCTGTTTTTTCAACCTATCTGCACTTACTTTCTTGTTTTTTTTTTAAATGCAGGCTGCTTTGGTCAAATATGAAAATAAGATTGCTTTGCTCTATTACCGATTATAAACTGCTGTACGTGATTGTGGTTTCTTTTATGATTTGGGGCTTAGCTTTATCAGTTTTATATCATTTCTGCCGCAAGTACCCAACAATTTAAGCATATAGCTCATTTTACTTAGTGTTCAGTGGCCACCCATCTGCTTAATTATTTGTCTGTTGCAATTTGCAGTGATAACTGTATGTGCAGTATGTTTAATAATAAGTATTAATACTTATGAGATGCTTAAATAAAGCTTTAAACTCCAGGAGTAGTTTGGAATATTTTACCATCTGCTCCAAAAATGCCAATAGCTGCTCCAAACTAGCATTTTTTCAGCTCCGGAATGTGCTCCAAAAAGCAAAATGTTGCTTCCATCACTGCACCTGGGAAAACCACACGACTCGGAGAAACCACACAACGCAACACATCGCTCGGGAGTTCTCCCGCACTGTCTGTTGTCGCTACTGCCTCCAGCACTGGTGATGACGCTGTCGAAGCAGCAGTTGTGCCAGAACCACCGAATGGCACAAGCAGACGATGGTTGCGCTGTGTCACACCATTTGGCGTCTCTACCTCGTAGTATCTTTGGACGCTGACCTCGGCTCAGCACCCGAGCAGTACACCTGGAATCTGACACCCAGGCATCTTGGCCTAGTTGCAGAATCGGCAGGGGTTGAGCAAAGTGATGGCGATTGTAGTCTGTGGTCTGCCGGTGCTTAGTAGCTTGGTCACGCTCTTTGAAGGTTCCGTGGTCAGGCAGTCGCGGAGCTAGATGGTCACGGACCTTTGGCAACCGAGTGTGTCAGAAGTCGAGCAGGACTGAAGCCTGGAGAGCCAGGAGTGTCCCTGTACACCAAGAGAGCCATGTGATGATCAACATTCTTGCGCCAGTTCCTTCACGGTTTGCACTGCGCGTTCCACTTCCCCGTTCGACTGTGGGAAAGCAGGACTACTTGTGCAATGAGCAAACCGGTATGTTGACGCAAAGTCCACAAGCTCCCTCGACGAGAACTGTGGCCCGTTGTCACTCCGAAGAACCTCAGACTTTCCGAATCGAGCCATAATGCTCTTCAGTGCGGTAATCGGCGATATACTTGACGTCCCGTGCAGGGTCTGTACTTCCGGAGACCCGTGAGTAGTAGTACTGAACTACTAATAAGTCCCGACCTTCAAAATATATGTCAGCCCAGACTTGTAGCCAGGGAGCTCAGGTTTAGCAGTCGCTATCATGGGCTCTGCCCTCTGCTGTCTCGTTGTTGCACACTGTTGGCTGTTTTTGACCACTTCTTTGATGCTGCGGCTTATACCAGGCCACCACACCAACTCACGGGCCCTCGCCATAGACCGAGCCACTACAAGATGACCCATGTGAATCAAACTCGAGGCTTCTGCTTGTAAAACTGCAGGAATAACCAGCAGACTGCCTTTCAGCAAAATCGAATCTGCAACCGAACGTTCGAGGCTTCCAATACGCTGCCAAAATTACCGGTAGTCTTGTCTTAGACATCCAACTGTAGTTGCAAAACTTGATCAAGGTGGAGCGCACACCATCCAATGCTTAATGCCTCTTATTGTCTCAGTCCATCGGCGTACTTTCCCAGACGGCTTCCACGACCAATCGCACTGTAGTTTTCAACTGAGTAATTGCAGCATCTGATGATGGAAGCGGAGCTCTTGACAATGTGTCGGCTGTTGGAGCAGCTTGTCCCGGAACTGTACAGCACCTTGAACTGGTAGTGCATCAGCTTGAATCGCAGGCGCTGTATCCGGTGTGGGCAGCAAATCCACTTCCATGTCACCCAAAAGATCAGCGGTTGGTCTGTTTCAACGAGGAATTGGAGGCCATGAACGAATTCGTCGAGCTGCTGCACAGCCCACGTGACAGTTAAGGCCTCTTTTTCCGTCTGGCTGTACCTCTGCTCAGTCTTTCGTCCCGTGATTGGATCTTGTCTTGCATCAGGACCGCTCCGAGCCCGAAAGAACTTGTATCCACGGAAACCACTGTTGGGTAAGATGGGCAATAGCAGGCCATGGAAGTTTCCGAAGAAAGCGTTGTCTTTACTCTTTCGAATGCCGCTTGCTGGGGTGGTCCCCACAACCAGGCCTTCTGTGTCACGTATCTCGGGAGCGCTTGCAATGCGGAATGGAATTGGGAGAGAGAGAGAGAGGCGGGGACCGTGGCGTCACGGCAAACAAACTTTGCCTGACAAAACACTGCAAACAAACTTCACAGCCACTCAAAATTTTACAACAACCAAAAAAAAAAGAAATTATAACATTAGGAACTTCTAAGCTGTACAAGAATCACACACGAATCAAGCTATTCTTAGTGCACCCTAACTCGAGTCTGGCCACTGTGGCGTCTCAGTGTGTCGCTCTACGAATCGAACGTTCTTACTGCGTGTTGTTCGCTGCCTCGATTCGGTGCCAAAGTTGACGCTCTGACCCGTCGTCGCAGCTCCTGTTGACGTCTTAGTCATCGTCGTCAATCCGCCACCTCGCTGGTCATTCTCATTGCCGACCCTCCGGTCTTTCGTCGAGAACATCGGTCGCTTCCGGTTAGGCCTAACGCTCGGCCTCTCCTCAGTGCCACTGGCTCGAACTGTCGACGTGGCTCTCCGGTGATTGTCGGTGGGTTGCCGTCGTTTTGTTGAGCTGGGGTAGTGCCGCAGATGCCCCGAGAACTGCTGCGATGAGGATGCCGCAAGCCCGGGAAGCCTCACCCAGTAGACAGCCAGGTCGACGGCCACCCTCCCGGGACTCTCGCAACGCTGCCTCCAGAACTGGGCTCTGCTGTTCCAGTCGCGGGTGCGACGCTGGCTTGCACCACCTTGCTCTTCGCCAACTCCACTGAACAATGACTGCTTCTTCTTCTGGGTCTCTCACTTCAGCTCGGGTCGCATTGCACGCGCCTTTCTCCGGCCAATGGCGTGCGTGGACGTGGCGGGAGTGCACACCATGAGTACTTTTCCGTTCTCCGCACACCGCCGTCCGGCACGTGCCCCGTGCACCTTTACTCATGACATTCTGCTTGCATAGGAGTTCTCGAATCGAAGCTAGCGTATGCTACAGGTGTGGTAGGAATCTGGCAATATGATTCACCATCCCCATGAACCTTTGGAAACCTTCGACGTCCACTCGCATTTCCATCTTCCGAAAGGCTTCAACCTTGGCTGGGTCTGGCAAGATATCGTCTGACGAAACGGTGCCGAGGAGCTTGACACGCCAAACTTGCACTTTTCCTTATTAGTAAGCCCTGCTCGGCGTAACCGGTCATCGATTGTGTTGACCACGCCTTGCTGCCCCTCCAGAATGAGAGACTTCCAGCGCTGAAAATACTCTGGTGCAGCCTTAATGCCGAAAGGTAGGCGGCAAAAACAGTACCTGCTGAAATTTGTTATGAACGTTGCAAGTTCCTGGCTGTCTTCTGTCAGCTTGACTTGGAGGAAACGAGATGTCACGTCCAGCTTGGAAAAGACCAGTGAAAAGACCTTCACCTCTCCGAGGAGCCGTAAGTACGTGTTCCATGATCGGTAAGGGCGTGTCGCTCCTGGGGACATACTTGTTCAGCTTGGTCAAGTCGACACACAAACGGTAGCTGGCCAGAGTTATTGGCGCCACCACCAGACTGGTACACCATCGCATCGGCTTCGTGATCCGCCTAAATATGCCCTGAGCTTCCATCTTGTCAAGGTCAGATTTCATGACCGGACACAACGGGATAGGTATCCTTCTTAGTGTGCTTAAGGAGAATGGGGCGGCACCTGGTTCCATGCGTATCTTGTACGGTTTGTCCAGCACGCAGAGTCCTTCGAACAGGTTTCAAGCGATGCCTGCAGTCTTGGACGACTTGCAGAGCTTAAAGGGACACTAAAGGCAAATATTAAAGGGGTCATGAAGCACCCCTTGGGCTGATTGAAAAAAACACATCCTGCGGAAAGCTGACACGGCTATGAACTGCTCTGCCAAATATTACAGTCGTGCGCGCCGCGTAATGGCCACAAGCGGAGCGCGAAGTTGCCGTTTCCCCAGGCACCCTCTTTTCAAACAGAGGCCGGTTCTCACTCTCGTCGGTGGGCGGGGCGTCTGTCCGCTGTACGTCGCAAGAGACATAGCATGCTTATTGGCCGATAGCCGACGTAAATCGAGAGCGGCGTTCGGATCAGATGCGCTTCTTGCCGCGGGGTGCTGCCACTTGCCGGCGCCGCACTCCTCAGTACACGGTAGCCGCACTCGCGCAAGCGAATCACAGCGGGAGAGCGATCGCGTTTCATGACGCGCGCTGGCGTAACTTCTTTCCCCCATGCCATCCCTCCCTGTCTAGCTTCCAGTGCGCTCGCCGGCACGAGAAAAGAGAGAAAGCGCTGGGAGCGTGCGCCAAACCCCAGTAACTCCGCTGATTCTTGACGGATTCGAGAAATTTTTGCGGCAATCGATTCGGGAGGCAGTACACTCCGATACTGAGGCCATTAGATCATTACTTGGAAAAGTGGTTCATGACCCCTTTAAGTCTACATTGATTGTTGAAATAGCGGTCCAGAATCCTCGTAGTGCTACTCTTGTGCCAAGGAAGTGCTTATTTTGAAATCGCATTTTAGTGGTCCGCATTGCGTTAGCACACTTCAATTCACCCGCCTGAAAGCGGTCTTTTTCATGTCACTGTTGTCGTGCCCAACGTTGCCCGCCTTTACTGCGCGGTGGCGTGAACTGCTGGCGTGCACTATTCAGGCATCTGGCAACATCACATGCATGCGGCATTTTGTCAAACTTTCTGTCAGAGCGACTTTTGTGAGCGCGCAAAACACGCAGCAGTACGCGATACCGAAACTACCACTGAGACGCGACCCCGTGAGCGAAGCAGGACGCCGAGCAGAGCGCAGTTCGGCGAAAATAGAACTTTTGAACCACGTGTGCCGTTCCCCATGGAAACGCCAAAGAGGTTGTTTTTTCCATGAATCAAACAAATGAACAAGTAGCCTTTTATTATGTCTCTTGATGCATGGAAGGTTCTTTTTTTATTGCAGGTAGTTTGATTACGAGTGAGCCGCCGCGGTGGTATAGCGGTTACGGTGCTCGGCTGCTGACCCGAAGGTCGCGGGTTCGATCCCGGCCGCGGCGGTTGCATTTCGATGGAGGCGAAATGGTAGAGGCCCGTGTACTTAGATTTAGGTGCATGTTAAAGATCATATTGTGGTTTGGGACGTAAAACCCCAGATATTATTATTGATTACGAGTGAGTAATTGTAGTCGGACTCTCTCACATCATCGGGATCATTTCCAAATGTCCCGCTCGTGGCGCTCATCGTGTGATACATTTACCTTAATTTCTCGGTAAGTAGGGCACTGCTGTTGATAATACTGCCGTTTTAGACGTTGTCATACATTGAGCTTTCACTCTGACATAAATTGATATTTGTCTTTAGTGTCCCTTTAAGTGGCTGGAAAACCTAGCAGAGGTGCGCTGTTGTTTGTGAATGCACCACATACATTTTCTGCTCTGTTGTCTGGCCTCGCCATCTCAAGGTAGCCCAGAAGGTACCCAAAACGACTTGGGGCTGCCCTCTAGGGCCCGTGAGGTCGGCTTTTTGAGGGTCAAGTCTTGCTGGTACGACAGAAACTTCAGCGTCACTATCAACCTTGAACTTGAGCAGCGACCCGTTTACTTCAACGTCTCCATACTTGGCCCGGGGCAGGTCGACTTATCCAACCCCGTTCAGTCCTATAGACCTTTTCAGACTGTTTTCTGGGCGCCTCTATAATCCTCTCTGGGCTCCGCTATACAGACGTCGCGCGCCAGAAATGCATGACCGAGGCTGTGACGCCAGCCCTTCTACTCCCGTGCGCAGCCCAGCATGGCGGCGTTTTTTCTCTCCTGTGAAAAGGTCTATAGCCGATACCGAAGAACGACACATTGCCGCAAAGTGGCCCTTCTTTCGGCACTGTTACAAAGAACTCGTCGGGCCGAGCATTTCGTTTCAGGTGGCATCCTCTGCCGCAGAAGTGACACTCGCCCCCTGAGACTGAAGGTGACGTTTTGTTGCGGACGATTCTTCTTCGCTTTAGTTGCATCCATGAAGAAGGCTGAAGACACGGCACTCGTGACAGTGGGGTCATGCGCAATGTGCTCCTTCTCAGCGTCCTCTTGTTGACGTGTTTAGATCAAAGCTTGTTCGAGACTGAGCTTTGAGCACCTGCCCAGTTCGTCAGCCAGGTTGCTGTCGAATAAGCCCACGACAAAATGGTCGCGCACGAGCAGACTCAACTTTGGAGGGGTAGTTGCTCCGTCGCGCATGACCCAAAGTGCTGTGTAGAAAGCGTCTGCTGACTCGCCAGGTTGCTGTACCTGACGGTGAAACTTGGCACTTTCGTACAGCTCGTTCACTGCATGGATGATGTAAGAGTGAACATCCCGGTGATTTGCTTCAAATCCGCCATATCAGCCTCTGAAGCTTGCAGCGAGTCGAGAATTTCTCTTGCCTGTGGACCCATGGTGTACAGTAGTGTGCGGACACACACACTTCTTCGTCGGCAGCATGCAAGCCCGAAGCGTAGAGGTACTCTTCGAACTGGATGAGCCAATGTTCCACTGTGCTGGATTGCTGAAATTGAAGGGCGCCGGAGGTCTGAGGTTTGCCGATGCAAACACGAGAGCCTGCATACTTGCCAATGGCAAGCACCATCCATCTTCCTGTCGCCGTTCTCCATGCCGTGCCCAAACGGGTGTTTGACCGCATCAGCGACTGTTTATGCACAGCACATACCTGCTGGCACGCCCCCTTTCACCGTTGTAGTAGAGCGTGTCACTTCCAACACCATGTAGTAAATGTACAGCCGAGTGTCCGGGCAGGCGAATGCCTGTGTCACTTTGTTGCGCATCCAGCATATCAACATAGAAAGATAACATAGATAAATGGTTACTGATGTCAGTAGGGTCAGTAACGCCCTTCACATACTCGCTTTACACCGCACTGCCAAGAGATTGTGGTTTTTAGTGAAGAGCTTGAAAGTGTCTTGAGGAGCCTCCTTGCAAGGTTCGTGAAGCGCTTGGTATTGACAGAAGCAACGAGCATGATGAAACTCCTGCAAATTGATGTTGATGATGCTGCCAGTTACACGTCACTTGAGATGGTGGACATTGGATGTGCGGCTGAGAAGATCTTAGAGTGGGAAAAGTGAGTTCCAAGTCTGTTTTTGAATTTAAAGAGAGAGTCTGAAATACGTTGTGAACATGACCCTGAAAATCGTGGAGAGAAGTCCTCTTGGGGACCTCTCGATCGAGGATTGTCAGATTTCGACCCCAGAGAGATGTCTACAGAAATGTGCCTTGGGAAGCTAAAAGTTAAGTTTAATGAACAACAAGCTCCTTTCAGAGCACAAGAGAGATCGTGTGTGCACAGTATATTCAGTTATGCCAAGAAAAACTGCATAAACTGCAAAACAGTAGAAGAGACCATGAACGCCTTGACGTTCTCCTTGTGCGCCTTATGAAGCATGACCAGTGTTCTCGATCTTACGGGAAGTGCTGAAGGTTCTTCTCTTGCTTAGCCGTGGACAGGCTTCAGTAGAAAGAGTTTCAGTGCAAGAAGATTGAGGTCGAAAATATGACGCAGCCCTTGTATATCTCTAGAGTCATCTGCGAGGCCGTGAAAACCCACGGTGGGCTGCTTATATTCCACTGTCGAAAGAACTGAAGTCATCAGTATGCCAAGCCAGGCATAGATATGCGTTTACATGGATGAACAAGCGAAGCAAGCTGTGGCACAGCAGGTAACCTTAAAAAGGAAACGACTCGAGCTAGAGCTACAGAGCATACAATAGAAGACGGAGCTCAAAAATACTTCGAAGTGCTTGCTGGAGTCAGTGGATCGCTTTTTAGAAGACTCCGAAGCAAAAAATGACGGGACTTGTCTTGTCAAGGCCAACAGTTTCCGTCGAACAGCTAAAGAAGAAGAGGCGGAGAAATTAGTGCGAAAGTGCAGCTCGTTTCTTAAGTTGTGCGGAAATAAAATTACGCTAAACTCCTTGAACTTTTCGTTTCTGCATCCTTGAAATCCTGAAATGTCCATATATTTTCAGCCAAATATTGTGTACGAATCATGGATGTTGCCATTGAGTCGATGGCTGCTGCCTCCTCGGAGATGACCTTGGCCACAACGTCGTGGCAGGCCTTGAAGTGGCTCGACCAGCCAGAGCTTGCCTTGAAACTGTCGTGGCAGAGTATGGAAGTGAAGTCCAGCGCCTTATGTTGAAGCACTTTTCCTGACAGCGGCACTTTTTTCACACGCTGTTCGCAAAACCAGGCGAACACTGCCCTGTCGACGTCTGGGAATGCCGCCGCCATCACTGTTTTGTTGTTTGCGCTTGCGCCATTTTTGAGCACCCCAAGAATGGAGGCAATGTTTTTTAAAATTGTGGACAGCGAGCTGCACGCAATTCGAAGCTTGTCGGCAATCTCCATTTTCTTTCTGCCTTTTTCAACTTGGGCAATAATAGCAGCCTTATCTACAAACCTTATCTACAGCCTTATCTATAAACTTCAGCGTTTTGTGTGGAAGCGGCATCTAAGCAGGCCGGCGAAGCAGTCGGTATGACGGGCACACACACGGTTTGCACAACCTACGTAGCACTAACCGCACACAGCAACAGCTCAGAAAGAGAACGCACGTGTGACCAAACCACGTGCTCCTGTACATGTGGATTTAGCTGAGCATTGCTTGCGTATCCATTTCATCATCGTTGTCTCCAGCTTTTTTTTTGTTGTAAACAGCAGTGGCCGCACCCACGCAATTGTGCTGTAGCGTAGGTTTGTGCAATTTGAGCAGAACGGATGCATTTGAGCAGTTATTGAACAGAGCTAGTGTTACTTAGCAGATTTCTGCACACTGTCGGTCCAAAAATTTAGTTCATGTGAGATTGCTATAAAAATGTTTCGCTATTGTGAGATGTGAATTGCATAAAATTCTAAGGGCGTTCGCGTTACTACGAGAATTCCGTTGCCTCAGGATTTCATTATTGCGGGTTTCAACTGTAAATCTATTCTATTCTATTTTCGATTAGCTATTACTCATAGTTTCGAATGTTTCGACAGGACGAATATCTAGAACATGACAAAGGCCAATGGTGCAACTTGGTAAGGGTGGGGCGGCTAAAACTAACGCTAACGTCGTTACAGTAGGCATTTCGTTAAAACTTGCACCGATACCCTGGTTCAACAGCGCTCGCGTGTTTTTTGTAAAGGAGATTGTCGTTTTCGCGTGTAAAAAGACGCAGGAGAAGATCTGTTAAGCCCTTCACAACTTCGCTTCCGAAACGAAGGCACTGACTTCTTGCGTAGTTCGGTCGCGTATGCCTCAAGCGCCGTAAATCGTCGCGACTTTAGCCCGCGAAGCCCTCGATGGTGGCTTCACGTGTGAAAATTTGTTCACTCTGTGCAGTCGCCACTGCCGCACCGCACTACTCGGTCGGAAACTCCCATCATTCTGGCACGCCGTTAAACACTGCTGTGGATGGGCGCCCGAAGATTTTTGGGCCCGCGGCACTTTTGACGATGAAGCACGGTATTACCGATGTCAGATGAGCCGCACTGCGCGACCATAAAGAAAAAAAGTAGCTACCGTACCCCCCGCTGTTAGCCGTTATCAGGTTAGGAGTGCTGCTGCTGACTGCAATGGTGGCTGTTCTGTCAACATGCCTGGGCACCCATAAAAGCTGCAAAAAAAGGAAAGCCTGTTAAGCGTGTAATAAAATTGTCACCATCTATCTGTTTACACGTTTAGTGAAAAATATGTACAATTATCAACTGCAGCGAACACTGTAGCATCATGGCGAGAGAGCACAAAGCCAGGTCATGTGGAACAGCTTGTTTCTGCATGACAATTTGTAGTCGTTCGGTAGCAGTCACTCACCACGTTATGTTTGAAGACGTGAACAGATTTCATTTCTTTGTCCTTTCTCTCAATTTTCAGTAAAGTCTTTTGTATTCGATATTTTTACCACTATTCGCTACCACTGAATTCTAATCAATTCGAGATGAAATTTTACTATTCGCACACCCCTAGCGAGAAGCAGGTTCCACTGGTCGTTGTTCTCCTGAAGGTTGCACTTGAAGTAAGACAGCTCCTAGTCCAAAAGAACTGGCAGCTGCCGAAATCCTGGTGGCGTAGGAGGGGTGATATTTTGCCATGCACCTATCTGATACCAGCAGTCGTTTGATCTTGCTAAAGGCTGACTCTTGTTCGTGGTGCCATGACCAGGCCGTTTTCTTGCTCAGAAGAGCACACAGGGGTGCCGTGATTTCGGATATGTTAGGAAGGACCTTTACTAGGTGGTTCACCATCCCGAGAAGTTAGCGAAGTTCGGCGATGTCTTTGGGTGCTTCAAGAGTCTTGATAGCCTTCACTAGGTCTGGATTGGGTCTCATGCCATTGGCTGAGACGACCACACCTTGGAAAGTCACTTCGAACACACCAACACAGCATTTATCTTGGTTTAGAGTTATTGCGGCTTTGGAAAGACGAGAGGACTTGCTCCAAACAGGCGTGGTGCTCTTTCTTGTCGTGATCAAGAGAGAGAGAGAGAATTAATTGATCATATCCTGAGGACGGTAACTGGAGGCCGCCCAGGATGGCGCTTGAAGTCGAACTCTCGACAACGTCCCGTGCCCTCCGGACCGCCCAGAGTTGCAGTTCGTACTTGGAGTTTGTGATGGCCTTGTTCCAAGCCTCTTGAATTTTCAGCTCCGTCAGGCCGTTCGCTGGGCACAGCCAGAGCATGTTTTCAAAGTTATTGTATTCATGGGCGCAGAAATGGCACGTGGCGAGCATGTCAGTGTTGATCCTGTGCATGAATGTGGGTGTCAGGTAGGTGCGTTTCTGTAGCTGGCAGTGTGTGACTGTGCTCTGTTGAGTTTGGGATGTGTGGCGGGAAAAATTCGCCTGCTCCCCCGGTGGTGTGATGTGATATCGTGGTCCATGATGGCCGGGTTCTTGTCACTCGGGTCCGCGCGCGTGTCCCACGATGAGGATGGATCTGCCACACGGTTAGTAAGCACGCTAGGCGGTGTTGCCTCCTCGTTGGGGTTGCAGCACTTCAGGCATTTGAGGAGGGCCATGCGGGCCGGAATTCAAGTGAGATGAATTTTGGGCCACACCTCTTCGGATGGGGCCTCGTCCGCAGCGTATCTGCGTGCTGCTTTGATTGTGATCTTGGTGGTTTACAATGAAACGAGAGCCGTTGCGAAAGTTCGCGCAACTGTCTTTGAGTCTGCATGCGTGTATCTTCGCGTGTGCCTTCTCTGTTCTGGAGGGCCAGCGCTATAGCTAGCTCCTCTGCTCGTGCGTGTGCCGAGTTCTTACAGACTGTTTGCATCTTGATTGCTATGGGTGCCGCCAAGTGTTTGAATTGTGGGCCACACCAATGTGTATTTTATTCAGCATCGCTCTTGCTCTGTTCCTCTGTCGTCCGTCGTTGTGGATCAGGAACACATTGCGTGGCTCTATGTTAAGGTGTGCTTGGACATCCATTGGAAAACGAAGAGGGGACGGGTTTTTGACTAAAACAGCCGAGCAACTCGCTTCTCCTGTGCTGTACGCCTCTTGCATTAGTTTTTACTTGTGCGATTGGGCAGGCGTATGGTGCGAAGTAGCTCATCCATCTTCATCTCTGCCCGTCCCCCACAGAGGAAGGGGGCTGCGTATACACCTTTTCAAATTTTCACTCCAGAGGGCGCCATGTTGAAATGCGTGCCGTTTAACGTGCAAGATTGGCGAAATCGCCATCTTGGTCTGCGCGCATCTAGCCGCCGCACAGTATGCCGGCCGTTAGCGAGATCCCTGTCTACAAACAGCCTGTGTTCGCTGTATTTTTCATTTCTTTAGACTTTTGTTTGATATCGTCACTGCCACTGACTGGTTCTGTCGCTGTCTGGACCGTTCAGCGGCCCGAACACATTCGCGCTTGCGACGCAAGAACTGAGCTCTATGTTGCGTGTGCAGTGGATTCCACTCCTGCGCCAACTGCTCGCCAAAGTGCGCCAAATTGTATTGTACTGCGCCATCCTGATAAATCGAGGGGCCAAAAATGCGCCAAACTGCGCAAAGTTGCCGGATCTTGTTTGGGGTCGTCTCAACAGCCGGCAATCTGTGCACGCTGCCGCACGTCAGAACATGTGCAGTTGACCATGGGGCCTGCCAAAGTCGCAACCATGACCAAGAATTATTCCGCTGAATAAATAGCGCTCGTGCGTGCGTCCCAGTAAGCCACGATGCCATGCGGTGCCACGCAGCTTCTGTTCTGCAAGTCGGCTCGACAGCAAAACGCTCTCTCCGCAGAGGCTCGTGATCGTCTAGGCCTATCGGTAGCGAGAAAGTGCGACGACGATTCATCGGCGGACGTCGTCTGTTCCAGAAACGCTGCTGAAGCTCGTTTCAAGCGTCGCACGGCACATAAGGGAAAGCAATGTTCTGTATAACTACATGAGTGCCGCTTAAAATGTCTGTCACTTCTGTTTCCGGACATCGCGGAATGAAATCTGGGATCGCTCGCAGTAGATATATGGGACAATATCGAATTTTCCTTGCTTCGCGTTTATGGAAGAGCACGCGAACGGTGGAAACGCGTTGACACTTTTCCTCAAGATATACTTTATCCATGGATCTTCATCCAGACAGCTTTTTCGTAATTCCTTCCGCCAGCACGTCTGAGTTTGTAATTACTCTGCGGTAAATACCCCCAAAGGCACCTGCCCTTTCGAGCTCCCGTGCTAGGGTTCCAATTCGATTTTTTTTTGCTTGCTTTTTTAAAAATGTCATCTCATTAGTAAATCATATCTCCTGGTCGGAGCAGCCACAAATGCGCAGCTGTCATCAGCGGGCCCGTCGCTGACGGCCCACAGTGAAGCGGCTACGCCATGTTACACGTCCGCCCCTCGCTTTCGTGGGTCAATAGCTAACGGTTAAAAAAACCAAGTTTCGCTTAAGAGCGAAGAAATGAATGCAGATACCAAAAATTTGTTTTGTGAAACGAAGACTAGCAGCTAACTCTTTTGGATCCGATCTCGCTGTAACTCAACAAAACGCTAGTTTAAGGGAATATGGCCCTCCAGGAACGAAGCGTTTTCTTGCTCTGAGTTCTCTAAACGCGAAGTAAGCGTTGAGAGCACAGCAAGTTTACGAGCCGTCTCCTGATGCCTCGAGATAGCGCGAGCGCAAGCGACTGCGCCCTTCGAACGATGCGCCCCCCCCCTTCCGCTCCCCTGGCGTCCCTTCATGCTCCTTACGAAAGACGGGCGGGCGTTTCTTCTCTGTTTGATGAGCAATCGACGGCAGGCACGCACGCGGGAAGATGTTACCTCATGCGCTGTCCGGGCGGCGGAGACAGACGGCCGGCTAGTTTAATCTCCGCTTCAGCCGCGTTCGTCGCCAGCGCTCGCGAGCTTTTACCCGCGGCTAGAATGCGCGTGGTGATGCCATTAATTTGGACTTTATACGGAAAATTACGGCAACGGCGACGGCAAAATCCACCGAGAGTGTCCATATAATTGCTATCACAAGGGTCAATGTACGGGGCAACTTTTGCGCCCCCCCCCTCTTAGGTGATTAGGGGGGGGGATGCCGCCCTCCCCTGCCCCCCACCCCCCCCTGTGCGCACGCCTATGCTCCTGAGATGATTTTTTAATGAGATTTGCAATGAATCGAAATATTTCTAGATGCAAAATTATCTGCCCCAGAGTGCTCCAAGATGAAAATTTTGCTGCTCCAAAGTGCTCCAAAACGGAAATTTTGCTGCTCCAAAAATTGCTCCAAATCAGAAGTCCTCGGTAGCATCACTGGTTAATAATTGGTAGCTCGAGTGTTCTTGCAGCTGTGTACCGCTTTCTTTTATTGGCGTACTAAAAGCGTACAGATTATCCATCAGTTTCACACCTCCGTGGCACACTCGTTCGCCTGTGAGTGGCCAGAAATACGACGAGTGAACATTGTTTATATCTCATTGAGGCAAATGAGTGGTGTCTTCATAACGTGTGCAACTACGAGGCACTGGAGTCGCACAGCTACGTGCAGTCTGGCTGGCTGGGTAGGTCAGTCGCTGGTGCACAGTGTGAAGGGAAAAGTCGTGGCTGGTGTGACACCGTCGCAAGCCTTGAACAGTAGGGCCCTCGCGCGTGGGTTTCCGCGAGGCCCTCCGATGAAGTGCGGCGCGCGCAGGCTGCACATGCGTAACCGGACAAGGCGAAGTTTGCAACTGTGTCGGCCGCTGTGTCATGGATGAGATAAAGTACGAATCCGCAACATTCTTACGAGTTACTAGGTGAGTCATCAGTGACTTGCATACCTTTATTTTATATCCAGAATGCGGCACGGGAAGATTGCTCTCGTCGGTTTGTTGCCGCCTATGAATACCGGGAACAGAGGCGTGATGATAGCGACACGCGGAAGTTCCGATTTACTGAAGCCACCCACTGCTGCCGAGATTCAGGCAATGAAGGAAAACGATGCAGCGCGAACATGCCACACTTGCACTCATCGCGTGGCGTACTGTGCTGCGGACACATGATTGCACCTAAAATATTTCTCTTCCGCTGCTTGTTCGTTCACCCGTACACGACACAGTGATGGCCAGGTGACTTGCTATGCGAAGGCAGTAAATTTTCTGCCATGGTAGTCACTTCGTATCTGAGACAGGCGCACAACAGTCACACAAACGTGTATTGGCCTCGAGGAGTTACGGAGTCGCCCTCTATCGGACGCGCCTCGGTTGCGTGCTAGGCAGGATGCCGCCGGCGCGCTCCCCATAGGTTTTGCTGTCGGCGCTCTACAAAAACACCTCGCGGAAGCCCTCCAGGGCATTTCTGTAAGTACTTTCGAAATGAACTGTGTTCTTTAATGTCAAGATAATCATTTTCGACGAACTGAAAGCACAAGATAGTCTACAGTCGCTGTCTCTTTGCAGAAAACCGAGCACCCGCTTCACGCTGTCACCGCGTTGGAGACCCCTGAACCGGCTTCTTGCGTGAAAGGTAGTCACTCGCTGAGTGCAAACTAGGTGTAATATCTCGTTAGAGTAGACTGCCTGTATAACCAAACGGAGCACAACAGAAAGAAGCCTCAAGCCATGCAGCGATCGCACGGGTTCGCGACGACTGACGGTGCCTCTACACGTAATGAGCGTCTGCATGTATGTTCGTATACTGATGGTTTCGCTTTTGCTACGAGCGCGTTTTGGCACCGCGCTGTGAACTTTAGGCCGCAAAACATGAGAATTTGTGAGTAAACAAACTACTCTTGCGCGGACGCTATCAGAGCAGTTCAAAAACAATTTCCTTACAACTGCGGCTTCGGTGCGCATGACAACTTTGTGATCTGCCGTCCCGACGATTCAGTGTTTTTTTTTCTTTTTCGGTCTAAATTCGGGTACGTTTCAATGTCATTGACAAGTTGTCTCGCACTGCGTATTGATCGGTCTTCTCAGCGGGGAAATGCCGCTGCTTCTGTTTCTTTATTCAGCGCATTCGTTTCGTTTGGTGCTCACACATAACGTGAGCAAATGCGACGGCTTTTTTAATGCTCCTTATTATCGTTCCATTTGCATTCCAGTGAGCTTGCCGCTCTCTGTGATCAACAAATTCATAGACCAAAGCTTCACCACTTCGAGATTGCTGGTGGAAGGAGAACCAGTCTACGAGACCGAGCATGTAGTAGCATGCGACGCCTAGGAAAAGAAAGAAAATACAGTAACGCGGGAGAATCAGTACATCGACTGACAAGAAGATCTATGGCTTTCGCCTTCTAGTCATCTTTAACGAATGCATAAGGGACCATGTGCGTTTTTTAATTTACGTATCTAAACAATGACTTGCGCATCTGCAGCCGATTTTGTGGACGCTGAGCACCGGGCTGACGATCAAGAGGTCGCATTGGAGGGTTCTGAGATGGCATCGCACGTGGTAAAATGTAGCGCTTTTACCATCCTGTGGCAGATAAGCATCATTTGCCGGCGGGAAGCGCGCGCGAGCCATCGTCTCAGTGCGCGCTGTCTGCTACTCACCGAACATCGCAGGCCCGACGCAGTAACAAAAGTCTTCGTCGCAGAAGTGCTTGTTGCACACAAGACTCGTAGCGGATGGCTACTTGCCGGTTCTTAGCTTTACAACCCATGCTTCACGCTGTTTCTTGTCCCGCCGTTACCAGTGGAGGCTGACACTGGGCTCCTTTGCGTAAGCGCGGCGCTGCGGCACCGAGCGGTAGAGCCCCATGTTCGTCGCCTTCGGAGGCAGCCACTCTATTAAAATGGTTTCAATTGAGTAGAAAATGAGAGAAAACTTCCGAATTTGAACAGACCGCAGCGCATGTGGGACTTGAAACTCGTTTTCAAAGCACGCGGCAGTGCTCCACAAGCAGCCGACGCGGCCGCAGAGACCACGTGATCCTGCCAAGTACGTCACGCCGACGGTGGCGCCGGCGTTTCCAGTGGTGGGCCTCGAGGCCAATACCGAAGCAACACCAACACAGCAATGGCACAGCATAAAGCACGATGGCAACACTGAGAGCATACCCTCTACCCCTTCAGCTCACTGGTTCGAGGGTGCTCCTGTGGAAAGGTGTATAGGCCACGTGACTTACGAGGAAGGCGTGGTACGCTTTCGTGTTTTCTTCGAGGAGCCTTGCATGCTTGTTCGCGATGTGATGCCCCGCGCAAAAATGTGTGCGCTCTTTTCCATGTGTCTGAACGCCTCGGTGTTGTGGCCATTCTGGGCGTTGGTTAGCCCCAATATTATGACATTATCTTTTAGTGGTATGGCGGCTCCGCTGCTCGCTCTTTACTGTACTGCATAGAGTTAGGGTTGCCACTTAGTACTGAAAAAAAAAACTGCTCTTTGGTGGGTGTAGTTATACAGGCAGTTAAATTTAGGCTGAAGAAAAAAAAAAGATGCCATGTTCAGTCTTCGACAAATTAGGTCATGTCAGTAGCGTAGCTTGAACTTTTTTTTGGGGTGGGAGGGAGCGTTGAACCCCTAAAGACCACTGATGTATTGTAAAACATTGTTTGCCTAGTCTGAAGTCCACATAATGTGCATGTAGGAAAAAAAAACTGAGCTAACCAACTGTTCTGTTCGCATAAAAATAAATGCCATCTAGATATTGCTGTCCATTTGGGGCGTAAAGCCTCAAGAATTATTAATACGTGTCGTCCATGGCCTGGAGCCAGTTCTCATTCGCAGGTTGATACCTCTAGTCTCTCGGAACAGGCATTGAGGTAATTTTCGCTGCTTCAAAGGCTCAGATTTTATGCTCGTGATGCAAGCACGTAATTACTGATGTTGGTTTTTCGCTCTGTGATCGGAATAACGGAGATCAAATACTCCAAGTTTTTACCTGCTGGTAGAAATTGGTTGAAAATCGCGTGAGTTTTGGTGATAGCTAATGAAAAAATATGTAGTAGCTTCGAAGTTGTTCACTTTAGGCTTATAAAATGAAAAAAAAAAGAATAAACAAATGCATAAGCGCGATCAGATGGCCAACAAAAGCCTGGTTACGTTGGCCGATCTTAGGCGTGGACCTGCAACCAGCCCACTGTTTGAGAAACCGGCTGGGCCGGTCTAAAACCGGGCAGCTGGCTACCCTACATAGTCCAGCCCGCTGCTTGCGGTGCATTCCGTTGCGAAGATTGCCAGTTCGCATTGGCTGGCTGTGCGAAAGCTTCAAGCCCTTCGGTTGTAAGAAGTCTTCGGTAATGTCGAGCACTTGCTGGAGTTGAAGTTCGTGGTAGCCCAGCGAGTCCCCCGGTCGCCTAGATGGTGATGTCATCTGCGTAAATTGCATGGCTGACTCGGGGATGGTGGCAAGTTTGACCGAGAGCGCTCGCATGGCCACATTAAAGGGAAGTGGCAAGAGCACTGAGCCCTGCGGTGTGCCTATATTTCCCGGGCACTTTGGGTCACTGCAGAATTGCCCCGTGCAGATAACGGCTGTTCTGTCCTTTTGGAACGCTTTGATGAGGTTGTGGAATTTCGCTCGAAGGCCTAGGCTGGAGATCTGCAAAATATGTTCGTGTTTAAGGGGAGATGCGGGTCGAAAAAAGCGAGTTTTTTCAAAAATTATCAATTTTTTGTTTTCACCTGTTTTGTTAAGTTTAGTATCTCTACTGTTCCGAAAATCAAAGTCGAGACTCAACTGGAAATGCGTTAAAATTGCGTCTAAAGAGCACAAGGTGGCTGTTAATCTTGACCGAAAGTGTGACGTCTTCTAGCGCCTCGCAGCCGATAACGCGCGGCCGCTCGCCATTGGGGATGACATGAGGAGATCTTCAAATAACCATGGCTTCCCGCGCTACAGAAGCGCAAGAAATAATAAAGAAAGCATGCTTTGGCCGCACTTTTCGAGTGCTGCGACTGGCTTTTAAATCACGTGGTACGGATCGGGGACCGCCATTGGCCGCTGCACGCCTTGCGTGTTGTGAAGCCTGCTTTCAGGGTCCGTGTTTCATCGAGCTGCGCAGCTGAACGTTTCTTCCGCGTATTTATTTTCATCATGGATGAAGAGAACCATAGCAAGCGCAGTCACCGGCCAGTGAAGTATCGCTCGGTGAACACACTTCGAGGACGCCGGCACAAATCGAAGCCAAACACTCGCCGAACCGCATGTGCGTCTGCTGCCGCGAGGCCTAGTGACGACGACGGCGATGCTTCCGACGAGTTTGCCGCGGCGTTCGAGTATGTCAGGGCCTCTCAATGAGATCGGACTCTTCGACGACGAAGAAAGACCACGGTAGAGTCTTCCTTGATCGCTGACATAACAGCATTGAGCATCTTCGTGATCGGTGCAGTGTGTCCAACGTGTCACCGTTCGGGAATACGCGTCCGGGAACCAGCTTACAAACGCAAAGGCGTCGTTTCTGGAACTACAATGCGAGAACAGCGAGTGCCCCTAAAGTATTCGTTCGATGACTTATACGTTGCGGCGAGTTGCTCCGAGCGAGGAGGCTAGCGTAGGGGCGGCGAGTGACGGACCGATCGCAAGCAGAATCTCAGCAGCGGGAGCTCGCGCAATAGCTACTCTGCTCGAAAGAGCTGTGAAGGAGAAACTCATGGCGCTGGCTCATTTTAGTGGCAGTGGCTACTAGAAGAACAATTTACCTCTTTTGTGTGCAATTTTGATCGGATTTCGTTATGTTTCATAAATAAACATCCAATTTTAACATTAAAATTCTTTTTTCTCAAAACACACTTTTTGGTAACTTTTTCAGCGTGCCCCTCTTGCTTTTGGTACTTTTGCTGCACGGGTCTGCATGAAATTTTGCCCAACATTTCTCTAAGGTGTGAGGAGTGCAGTTATCTCCCCCAAATCTCAATATTATTGATGCATATTAGAAATTTCGCAAGTAAACATTTACCGGGGTCGGCGTAATAACGGATTTCCCATGTTTGAATTTTTCACGTCTATCAAATATTTTCTATGCACTTTCTGGATAGTTTTCGGCACGCTACAGTTCAAATGGAACAATATGAGCCATTAATTGGCAAAATGTATAGAAGTTTTAGGATCGAAATAGGGGGGCTAAAAGGCCTATGTTTTACACATTTTTCATAGTGCAGAACAAAAACTTTGTAACTTAGAAGAATACTAATTATATATTTGAGATCAGCATGAAAATCTCTACAAATACCCCAAGTTTCATTGCTCTAGGTTGAGTATTAAAAAGAAGTGTCTTCGACCCGCATCTCCCCTTAAGCGTGTTGAAGGCTTTGGCGAGGTCTAGTGCCAGTATCGCTTTGGGTATCCTTTTGTCAGTGACGTGTCTGTGAAATAACGTAGTGTTTTGCATGGACAGGGCCATCCGTAAGCCTATCACGTTGTCTGAAGAGTTCTTTGTCTTTTGTGATCTGTGTTGCGGTTTTGTATGGCGTGTTCTCCAATTTTGCCTATGCACAAAAAGAGGGAGATTGGTCGTAGGTTCTCGACACCAAGTGTCTTGCTAGGCTTCGGGATAAGCGAAACTTTGGCTCTGCGCCACTCTTGCCGCACTAAACTCTTTTCCCAGGCTTCTTTGATTTTCTTTGTGAGGATCTCGATGGCCTTCTAAACGAGATTGCGTGGAAGCTTTTTGGATATTCCGTCCGAGCCAGGGGCGGACCTTCCGTTCAGTTGTTGTAGAGCGTATTTGATTTCCGTCTTGCTGAGAGGCTTCTCTAGGTCCTCCTGGTGGAGCCCTTGCTACTCGGAGTCCGGGCAGGCTCATGGGACCGACTTTTCTTCCACTGGTAGATAGGTTGTTGCTAGCGTATCAATGAGGCTTCACCCCACCGTGGCCGCACGGATGTCTATGTGCCAGTCTCTCCAGCAGCGGCTGCGTACCGCTCCTCACGCCTCTGATTACCAAATATTGAGCTGGCGTAAGAATGCCACCGCGTTCGTGCATGTGCGAGTAGACGTATGCATAAACATGAGCCGACAAAAGGCTGATAGCAACGCTGAATTTGAGTGCATGGGACCATAGCTCGGCAAAAAACATATGGAGCGCTCTCAGACCAGCTCAAGATATATTCTGCGCTTACCCTTACAAAAATCTATGTAGACAGTCTATAAACTGTCTAAACCCATTTTTAAACAGTCTATAGACTGTCTACATACATTTTTGTAAGGGTAGGGCTCACTCAGACGCACTAAGCTTTTTCTCAAGCGGACTCACTCGGACTCACCGGACTATTACTCACCCGGACTCGCGGCTCAATCTGAGTCTGAGTCAAGTCATAAGCGAGTTTGTCGACCTATGGCTCGCGTGCATGTCAGCGTGCCAGTCTCTCCAGCAGCATCTGCGCACGGCTCCTGGAGGGCTTGTCGCTGTCAGCCATGAGGTGCTTCAGCAGCCCCCATTTGCTGCCTCTGCACATTTTGCCGTTGGCTTCGTCACAGACTCCCTCCCATTGCTGTGCGCTGAGCTTTCTGGTGTAGGTCTCTTTCCTTATTGAACTCCGTAATGGCTGCTCGGAGGTGCCTGTTTATTTTTCGCCATGTTGCTTTGAGGTCGTGTCGCTTCTGGAGGAGACTAGCCAGGTGGGAGTCCATGGCGTGCACCTCTTGATCCGCTTCTACCTACTTGGTGGCTTCTTTTGCCACCTTCTGTATCTCTTCGAGCAGGGCCTTGTACGTGCTGTCCGCACGTCCATTCTCCTCTGATTTTTCGGAAAAGGTCCCAGTCTCTGAATGCGAATTTCATGGAACCTCCCGCTTCCTTGTTTGTGCTGCTTTCAAGAATACCGTGGTCACTGCCGAGATTTTCCCGCAGGTTGTCCCAGGTGGCCGCCGTATTCTTCACGAAAGTCGGGTCCCGGGTGGTGTCCCGCTGAACAGAGTTCCCCCTTCGAGTGGGGAACAAAGGGTTGGGGATAAGTTACAAGTTCAGAGCCTCTGTGCATTCTGCTAGCTTCGTGCCTTTGCTCTCGCCGCTGGGTACCTCCAGAATGTATTTCGCGCATTGAAATACCCGGCGAGCACCAGTGGGCATTGTCGTGCTGCCGTTGTGAGCAATCTCTTGAAATCTGTTTCTGTCCAACGGTGCGCTGTAGACGTTGAGTATAAAAATGTTCCGCTTGACGGTCTTGTGTGTATAGGCGTGCGCACGATTCCCCATCAGGGGGGGGCAAAGGTTCATCGCAGCGCCCCCCACCCTACTAAGTAAGTGTATGGGGCAGATTTTGCGTCCCCTCCCCTCTTAGGTGACTAGAAGGGTCAATGTACGGGGGCAGATTTTGCGCCCCCCCCCCCCCCACTTAGGTGATTAGGGGGCGATTGCCCCCCCCCCCCCCTGTGCTCACGCCTGTGCTTGTGTGGGAGTATTTCCATGCAGACTGCCCCCAGGCTCTTCTTGTATGTGGGGATGTCTGTCCATGTCCACGACAAATCCAGATTTGGTCCACCGTATGAATGCACCATAACATACGCCTGCCCGGCATGGTGGCCAGCATCCCTTATGCAATTCTTGAATGCCAGAGTCCTGTCAGTGCAACATTCCATCCTTATAACGTTTAGAGGTACCTTTTACACCACAAGAACGTCTTCCCTACAGGTTATTGCCAACATTCCTTCACTAGACCTTTACTTTGAAAAACCAAACGCCTAATTTTCGCTGTTCACACTTAAGCAAACAACATATTATGGCGTAAACACTTACCGCCCTGCCACAATTGTATATCCACCAGACCCGCTGCACTCCCACCCTTCCAAACACTCTTTTTTTTACACGCCGTTAACCCCATCATCATCCGCACAAGGCATTTCAAACTGTTCAGCTAGACATATTTACACTGATGGCTCTTACCTTCACAATGTCGGCGGTGTGGCTTACGTCGTCTTGACAGCGACAGGAACCATAACACAGCTCCAAAAATTGTCTCCTTAAATGGACACTAAAGAGCCAGACGATTTCTCTCGCATTAGTAAAGTAGTCTTCCACGATACCAAAAACACCACGCTTGCTGCGAGAAGACGCTTAATAAGCGAGAAAACGCGCAAAAAGAAAATACAGGTGGCGACGCCACCTTGGAATTCCCGCACAATTTGCCTGACGTCACATATTTATGACGGTGCCTGCTTGAGCCTACGTAGTTCCTAATCGGTTAAATCGAAGTACATTGACCTCTGAGGGGGCCAGAGACTTGACATAACAAGTTTGTGGAAATTTCGTCGAGCCAGGGGCGCCAAAATACGTTAAATGCTCTTTGAAACCTTTTACGTCACGAATTACAAAGTTCGGCGCGAAATTTAAATATGAAACTTTGAACTTGGTTTTCTCCTCTAATAATAAACCTATGGTGGTGAAATAAACTACACAAGAGTTCTCCGAGCACACTTTATCTAAACCAATTCATTGTTTCTCTTTAGTGTCCCTTTAAAGGACCCCTAAACTGCCCTGAGGTCGAAATTTAGTTGTGGTGTTGCAGTTGTGCACGAGTCTACAACGAACTCGTAGCCATGTCGTATTTTTTGAAACAGTGTCGTAATTGCGGTGTTACACGTGTTTGGTGGTACAAGACTCCCTCGCTCGTTTCCTTTTTTCCTTCGCTGTGCTCCGTTCGTCGGCTCGTCTCTCCTCCAGGCCGAGTGCTCCTGCTCGCCATACGAGGAGGAAGTGCAGCAAGCGCGCGTATTGCGAGCAGACTGACAGGTGCTGCAGATGACGAGCAGACAACACGTTGATGTCACGGCGAACCGTTGAGGGGTTGAGGAATGCCGAAAGGCACAGAGAGAAGGGACACTTTCTTGGAATTTGTGGGGCGGCTCGTAGCGCTGCCGCGTTTGGTATTGTTGATCGTGACGGCATTCTGAACTCGATTAGTGCGTTTACTTGACATGTCGAATTATCGGTGATGGTTTAGGGGCCCTTTAATGCAACGAGTGCTTATGATGCCGCGATTCTTGCATTTGACGAGGGTCTTAATTTTGCCGCATCCCAAATGTTGCAGTCGCCCACCCATTTCTACACTGACAGTCTGTCCCTGCTCTCTGTGCTTGCAAACGTAAGAGACTCAGATCAAAGGATTGCAGACATTGCATACACTACATTGCCTACAAACGTACACATCTGTTTCTTTCATGTACCTAGTCACATGGGCGTTGCGGTAATCGAGCTGGCCGACACTGTGGCGTCTTCAAGTACGGTATTTGGTTCGGCGCACTACGTGAAGTCCGGCGTAAAATTACTCCAAGAAATCCTTTCACAAAACACTGCTTTGACATTGACACTCTCATTGGCAAAACGGACGACCTGGCACTAATCTATTTCATTGTATCGCTAGCATTTACCACATTCCTCCTTGGTTTCCACTAAATAGAAATCTCACGCACTTACTCACTGGACATGGTCACTTGCTTCCAATATTATCTTAAATGATTCAACATCACTACAACAGACATACGCGTGTAGCAATTCTTGCACGGACGAACAACACCGCTTCAACACATGCTCACAAACACTAACATATAGCCTGCCACTTGCGTCTTCCAAACAGTACAACAATTGCACGCTCAGATTACCCTCGCTTTCTTCACTCAAAAAGGTGCCGTGCGTTATTACTTCATGTTGAGTTTACCGCGGCAAAACGTTGGCGGGAAACGCCATGCCGCTCACAAGACGCGCGAAGAGGCGGCCGTAAGGCGGGGCTGCTCGAGAGCACGCAATAAAAGAAGTGTTCAGTGTAAGAAGGACGAAACAATAGAACATTATTTCTTATGTAACCGCTTCAATTTACTGAGGAAAAACATTCTCAAAGCAGCGTTTAATCGTATTATATTGGATTTCATTACTTCGAATATTCTATCTTGGGAGCCTCTTCATTAGGTCATTGTCACCGGGATGTCTGTAACTTTCTATAATTCATTTTCACATGTGTCCACTTTTACCTATAAATTATTCGTTTCTTGGCCAATCCCCCAGAGTGGGTGTGAGCCATGTGTAAAGGTCATCATCATCAGCAACACGGGTGTCGGCTCTTCTCTGTCGCTACATTACTGGTGCCGAAAACCCGAGAGAAGGCAGACATCCTACGTATGTACCGGGGATGGAGATGCTACGTAGGCATCGAGGCGCCCTTCGCGGTGCCACTACCCGACTCCTGTCCGAGGCCACCGAGATCCTCCTGCAAGACACAGTACTGTCTTCCGCCGACTTGCAGGAACTCATCGACGGGCTTCGCGACAGAGACAGCTCTTGCCGGACTGGACAAGCAGATCGCCGACGCCCTTGACAGGACTTTGACGAGGAAACTATGGGCGCTCTGGATTACCTTGAGAAGATCGTGAAATCCATCAGCAGGCTTCGGTCCGCGATGAACGCGTGTGCAGCGGTTGGTTCTACCATCACCGAAACCAAACAGCCGAGGCATGCGGGTACAATATACGGAGCCAGCAGCTCCATGGAAGCTGCCCACTCGGAGGCCATCGGCCAAGACCTCGCCGATCCCACTAGACCACGAGCCCCTGGTTTGCGAGTCGCCTTGCCGAGACTTGAAGTGCCCGTCTTCAGCGGCGAGAACCGTGAGTGGTAGGGGTTCTGGGAGCACTACGAGGCGACCATTCACACGCACCCCGATCTCACCGGTATCGAGAAGTTCAAGTACTTGAAGACGTACTTGGCCGGCGCTGCGAAGCGGGCCATTGAAGGAATAAGCCTTACAGAAGCGAACTACACAACATCGCCGTCAAGGTGCTCACCGAAAGGTTAGGGCGAAAGGATCTTCTCATCGACGACCACATCGGCAGCCTCCTTGCCATCGAACCAATCGAGACATCGTCGCAAGTAGCAAGGCTGCGGGACCTGTACGAGCAAATACAGTTCAGGACCGGCTGTTTGGAAAGTCTTGGCATGCCGTCTTCAGACGCGGTTGTTTTGCACCGGGCGCTGATGCGTTCATTGCCAGAGGACCTGGCGATCCAGTACCGAAAGCGCACAAAGACCGGCACTGAAGCCGCGAACTCTGCAGTCCAATCGAGAGACGAGCAAGTCAAGGCAATCTCGAAGTTCCTTCAAGTGGAAGTCGGAAGTAGAGATGAAAGTCGTGCGTCACGCCAGAAGGCCACTTCAGGGAGACCGTCGACGAACCGCAAGGCAGCGGACACCTCATCACCGCCACATCTACCGTCCGCTCTAGCCCTGACAGCACGGTCATCATCGCCAGGTGCCACTTGAAGGCCTGCACAGAAATACGTCCCTCTGCGGCATCTCAGGCCACTTGACGCGTGATTGCCGGGTCGCGCTATCCGCAGAGAAAAAGCGCCAGCGTCTTTCCAGCAATTGCTGCTTCAGGTGCGGGAAGCAAGGGCACATTGCTCGCAGTTGCCGAACCGCAGCCTGGCTTAAGTGCGACCGATGCTCAGGACGCCATATTTCTGCTCTGTGCGACATCTGGGGCCGAGGAGGATCTGACAGTCCACACTCGACTGGAGCTGAAACCCGAGAGGCGGCTACACAGCGAGAAAAGCACGTAAGGGCTCCTGCTAGCAGCACGCGTTCGTCGTCGGTGTTGCTACAAACAGCCACAGTGTGGGCATCCGGAAACCATGGCCGTGTGCCAGTGCCACTGCTGCTTGACACCGGCAGCCAACGAACGTTCATCCGAAAAGACTCGTCGCTGCAGCTTTGCCTGCCTTCCACTGGATATGAAGAGATGGCTATCTATACATTCGGCAGCTCAAAGCACCCACGACATTACCAGTGCCGAAGTGTGAACGTCACGCTCTGTGGACGTATTGAGCCGATCGTCGTCGATCTTGGAGCTCTGGAGGGTCCAGAGGTCTGCACCGTAAAGGGTCCAGCTTTCGAGCCAAATGTTATCAGTATGATGCGTGACCGCAATCTGGCCTTTGCTGACGAAGTTCAAGGGAACCAACCTCAAGACTCCAAGATAAGCGTTTTGATCGGTTCAGACCACTACTGGAGGATAGTGACCGGACGCGTCGAGCGCTTCAACGACAATCTGTGTGCAGTTGAGACCATATTTGGCTGGGTCATTCAAGGAATGTGCGCTAACGTCTACCATCCTTCGACACCGCGTAACATCAGTGCAACTGCCTTGTTCCTGGCTTGTTCCGACGGACAGGCGCACTGAAGTCCGACCTGGAGACGTATCAGAGATGTGGCGCTTCGACGCCATCGGTATAACTGACGGACAAGACGACGACGTCAGCCAGCACTCAGTGCTCGTCCACTTTTGGTAGCGCCAATACACAAGAGCGCAGGACGCTACAGTACCGCTCGTGATCAAGACGCCAGGTCTCACGTCTTGTACTAACGAAGTGTGGCTGAAACCAGGCTCAAGCGTCAGCTTGAGGGTTCGAGCATTACTCAGACATTCTGAAGGAGTACCATGCCGCCAATCAGCGAGTACTTCAAAGAAGGCCATGCGGAAAGAGTAGTGCCGTCGGCACCCTTTGACACGTCGTCTACTACCTGCCTCACCATGCGGTAGTCCGACGTGAGGCCGTGACTACAAAGGTCCGCGTCGTGTTCGATGCCTCATCGCGATGAATATGGTGAACGTCTTTGAACGACATGCTGATAAAGGCATCAAGCTGGGTCCTGAATTCTTGCAGTTTAGGACCAGCCAATTCGTTCTGTCCGCGGACATCCGAAAGGCCTTCCTCCATATATGGATCTGATCGGAAGACAGAGACGCTCTTCGCTTCTTGTGTATCGACGAATTACCGACACATGAGCATCCCGTCCCAACAATCATCGAGTGGCACATGACCCGGGTCCCTTTCGGAGCGTCTTCTAGCCCGTTTTTGTCAGCAACTCTACAGCACCACCACGAAACATGGAAGACGAAGCACCCGGACATCGTTGCCCGCCTACAACGGTCATTCTACGTGGACGACTTAGTCATCGGCGCGTCTTCCGAAGAGGAGGCATTGGAGATTTATCGAGAAGCGAATGCTATCGCTACCGATGCGTGAATGGAATTGAGAAAATGACGCACAACGTCCCGTCTTCTCTGCGACCAGTTCTTGAAGGTGCTTCTGCTGTGGGACCGCTCTGCTTCTCACTAGCCAAGATTGGATCAACCCCCCCCCCCCCGAAATTTTTCAGTTTTGCTTGCGCATATATATACACAGATACAAACGCACGCACGAACATACATAAAGTATGGTTGAACCCCCCCCCCCTCGAAAAAATTTCTGGCTACGCCCCTGGTCATCATCACTACGCAAGGCGTACTCACGTTCGTTTTGCAGTCAACCGTCGACGAAGCGAACCGTTTTGCAAGCATACGCCAGGCTATTCGACCCACTGGGCTTCGTCGCTCCGTTTCACGTGACAGCTCGTATCCTGTTTCATCGGTTAGGGCATCGATTGGGACGAGCCTCTACCAACTGACATTGAGGAATTATGGAAGAAGTGGGTGTCGGGAACTGCCTGTTCTATCTACCGTTCGTAATTCATGTTGCCTCGCATGGGCATCGCAGATCAGGGACGCGCTACAATACATTTGTTCGCATGACGCCAGCCCTCATGCTATGGAGTCGCGCAGGTTCGTACGCCAACCGCTAGACGATGGCCGTTTTACCGTCCGACTCCTCATTAGCAAGTCTCGCTTGCACCACTGAAGCCGATGTCTCTACCACGCTTAGAGCTTCCTGCATGTCTTCTAGCGGCCAGAATATGACATTACATTCAGAAAATACCAGAGTTCTCGTCATGTGTCGCCTCCTTCTGGACGGATTCAACGATAGCGCTAGATTGGGTCTCTGGCGATGCTCACCGTTTGGAGACATTCGTAAGGAACCGTGTACAAGAGATTGCAGACTTTGACTCGACGCTACAATTGGCGGCACTGCGTGAGCGCAGACAACCCAGCAGACCTTCTGACCCGCGGAAGTATCGGCAGCGGTTTTTAACATGAGAGACGAAGTGGTGGACGGGACATCCTTGGTTGACCAAACCAGAAGGCAGCTGGCCTTTGAATACTTGCTCTGCGCTGACTGTTTGACCTGAACAGCGAACTTGCGTCCATGTGCCCAACCTGTCTCACCGCAAGCCATACATCCACACACACCGCTACTGGACCTCGAGAAGTACAGCTCACTCTCCAGGCTTCTCGGAGTAACCGCCCGGAGTTTGAGGTTTGTCTGCCTGTCCCGAAGGCAGCATCCTTGTCTGGGCCGCTGACGTCACTGAAATTGATCACGTGGAGAGATACTGGATTGAGGTTGTTCAGAAAAACCGCATTCCCAGTAGAGGTCGCTACACGTCACGCGGGCCAGTCGTTGCTAGCACGTTCAAGCGTCCTAGCACTGCGGTCGGATATTGACCAGGATGGGTTGCTCAGAGTTAAGAAGCCGCTTACAGGAACTTCAAGGGCCAGAGGAACTTAAACACCCATCCTATTACCAAGTGACCACGTGTTTACACTGGCTCTGATATCTGCTACACATGTCCGTCTTCTGCATGCCGTAGTTCAAGTTACGCTTTGGACCTCCGATCAAGATTTTGGATTTTTAAAGGGAAGACGAACCATTAGAAAAGTGCTTCAGTCGTGCTTGGCATGTCGCCGCCTACGGTTTGCATCGAGCGTCAGTCCCAGTGGCACCACTACCGAAATACCGCATAAGGGAGGCGTCACCGTTCTACGTCTTGGGAGTCTACTTTTGCGGCCCTCTTTATTACCGGTCTACAGTCTGCGAAGCTTTATATTGCGTCTTCTCCTGTGCGGTGCACGGGCGGTGCACCTAGAATTAACCTCGGACATGACAGCACGCTCATTCATCCTTGCCTTTTGTCGGTATACATCCAGCATGGCATTCCATCTACAGTTTACTCGGATAACGCCAGAACATTCCTCAGCTGATCCGAACAACTGCGATCGCTGCTCAGCGAGAGCGTCCACGACCACGCAAGTGCCCACCGAATCAAGTGGAAGTTCATCGCCGAACGAGCTCCGTGGTCGGGAGGTTTCTGGGAGTGCGTCATCAGGAAAATTAAGGATGCGCTCAAGCGCTGCCTTGGACGAAGCAGCCTCAGTTACGAAGAACTGCTCACTGTGTTGGCTGAGGTAGAAGCGACAGTAAACTGTCGCCCCTCTGACGCAACTCTGCGAGGGTCACGGAGGATGCAGAGGCGCTGACGCCATCGCACTTAATTGGCAAGCGTGTCGTGGGGCTACCAGCAAAGACCAGCGGCTGTTTGCCTAGTTCTACCGCACATGACTTGCGAAGGCCTGTGAAATACAGAGACGAGCCTCTGCACCGATTGTGGAAACGGTGGAAGAAGGAATATCTGCTTCTCCTGCGCTCCTGCTCATCACTGCCGGCCATCGTCTTCGTCCCAGCAGCGCGTTGGTGACTTGGTGATTAAGGACAACGTGCCAGCGCTGCAATGTAAGCTCGGCAGAGTGGTCGAGGCATTTCCCAGGCCGGAGAGGGCCATCGAGAGGTACCTCAAGATTGTATTCCCCAACGGTCAGCAAGTACGTCGCGCCGCTCAGCGTTTGTAGCCTTTGGAGGCAAGCGACCACACCGCGGCCCCGGGAGCTTGAGTTTACCGCGGCAAAACGTTGGCGGGAAACGCCATGCCGCGCACAAGACGCGCGAAAGAAGCGGGCGTAAGGCGGGGCTGCTCGAGAGCACGCAATAAAATAACGAAGTGTTCAACCAGGGCAACACGGGTGTCGGCCTCTTCTCTGTCGCTACACTCCAACACACATCAGTTATGAAGAATTCCGCACTGATGTTTCACCGCCACAGCGCAGTCACATCCCACATGCCATCTAGATGTATCTTCCTCTCATTTCCTACTCCACCTTTCCCGAACACCAGCATTGCCACTTTCACATTAAACAATCCTTGTAGTTACACATCATCTATAAAGCGCTCACCCCTTCCTCTGGTCATACATGCACCACAAGAATTGCACAAATAGCAAACACCCCCTTAATTCTCACCGCTAATCAGGATTCATGTCGCCGCCATCCATGTACGTTCAGCCAACAAAGGCGGGGTTACCCCTGCAGGGATGGCAGAGGCATCGCCGAACTCATTCATATTTCCATTGCTCGTATCCCATGATAACATTTTCTTTCCCATCCAGAAGTCAGACTTCAGTTCCTAGTTGTTACTTCATCAGTCATCATCACACAAACAGATTTCTCCAAGGGCACTATTCTGATTCAATCAACCCTTGCAACCACAACCGCCTGCCGCGACACAGGATCGTCCCACTGGCGTTAAACATCATCGCAAGGGACCGTCTTGGTTTGTTCGACACAAGAGACTTCGCTTTCTTCGTGCCTTCTTATCAGTACTTTTAAGAGTGAAGCTCCTTTAGCCACCGTTAAAACGTGCGCGTTTCACGAAAAGCCAACCGTGTCGTAGCCATGGTAACCAGCGGCGCTGCAGCTACTAGATCGCTTGGCATAACCTCGTGACGTCATGCTAAGCCGCGCATTCGCAGTTGCGGCAACCACACAGCTGCTATCACTAAGCCACGCCCAGCGACTGAGACAGCTGGCGCAACAGAGTTCCTCGGCGTAGCAAGACTTGTGTTTGGGCAAGTTGGTTCATACATGATACGGTGAGGTATTGGTGAGGTATTGGCACTTTTCTGGTGAGGTATTGGCACTTTTGTTATCGGGTGGATGATTCACAATTGTTATCCCCCTTGCTGGTTGCTTGTATAAATTTTACATGTCTGCTCAATAAACCTCAGTTGAAAGTTGAGCGCCTGTCCTGTGTGCCTCTTGTCTATGTCCCCGTCCCATAGCGCTCGTATGTCCGTTTCCTTGGCGCTTCGCCGCTCGATCAGATACAGCCATGGGACGCGCAAAGAGAGTAGGTATTCCCTAAGAAACTGCGCATCGTTAAGCTAGGCTTGTCCCATAAAGTAATGTTGGGCGAGAGGCTGGTCGCTGTGCGAGAATGGCAACAGCAGCAACGAGCTGGTCCAAAACACGCGGCCAGGGAAAGGGAGAAGAGAGAGGACGAAAAGACATTGCCGATCACCGTGAGTGGAATGCTGCGCGTGTGCGAGCTGTGTCAGGATCCAGCCTAGCGGAAAGCCGAGTACGAGCGGCATAGGCATGCTCGGCCAGCTTCGCTGTGTCTCAAGCCTTGCGCGGCCGAGTGCGAGCTTTCGCCTTTTTATTGCGATAGCAATTATATGGACAGTCTCGGCTGGATTTCGCCGTCGCCGCCGTCATGCACCGTATATGTATAAGTATGTATATATCTATAAAATCCCCACAGAAAAATAACTCAGAAAAATGCTTCCGAAGCGCGGAATCGAACCAGGGACCTCCTGCTCCGCAGCGAGCGGCGCTATCCACTACGCCACGAAACGCAGATCCTCCACGTAGCTAACGGTGAGCGTTATATACACACCATTTAGCGCTGGACGGACTCAGAGACGCTAGGCGCTTATAAGCGTTTCTTCAATACCAGCGAGGTGGCGCTAGGAGCCCGACGGGCGCATTTAAGTCGTCGGCGAGCTCGCTCGCTTCTTCTTATATTTGCGCATGGGAGAAGCTTGCACTTCCGCTGTCTGCTCGCGCGGTTTTCTCGTGGCGAGGGGTAGAGGAATGTTTCACGCTTTCACCGTGATGTTCGCGCTCATGTTGCGGCGCGTACGAATGTCACTCGAGCTCAGGGACGCCGCTAAACGAACAAACAGAAGATGAGCGCGAACTATCAAGTGTCACAGCTCGACACTTGAAGCACGCTAGTTTCCTTCGCTGCTTCGGCCGCCTGTTGCAAGGCGGCCGCCTTCAGCAGAAGCGCTGTTCAAACTGAGAGTATCCATTGGCGAGCCTCACTTCGTATAGCATTAGTTCCTTGCTATCGCATTCATTGCTTCGGCCTTGCGGCGAAACTGTGACTTTTTTTCATAATTTTTCCTCATCATCCCTCTTGATTTTTCAATAAACGGAAGCCAGGACACAGCCAATGCATCAGTAGCCCGTCACATATTCAAATTTCGTCTGTTTCCTCCCCAAAATTACTTTCTCCCATAGTTTACTCTTCGGAAACAAACGTAAGGGTTTCCGCAGGCGATCCATTCGGCCATAATTCATATCCTTTGGTTCATTTCCCAAGAAAGGGAAAATAGACTTCTGACAATTAACCACCCGTTTGTAGCACGAAGCCACAAGGAAAACCATGCGGATTTTTCAGAAAAATGCCTCTTAGTCGCCGAAAAATTCGTCCGTGGTCTGCGGTTGGAACCCGGGACCAACGCCTTTCGGGGCGGTCGCTCTACTAATTGAGCTGACCAGGAAGCTAGCAATTAGCAGCGCGATGGTGGTTGTCTGTTTTCCCTTTGTGAACCCTTCCGCCACCTTGCGGGATTCCACAGAAATTATTCGCAATATTTCATTTCCCACTATCACACCTGCTAGGTCAGGCGCTGCTGCTTACCCTCAATTCATTTTTGTTTACGTAATACTGGTTTTAAACTCAAATAAATTTTGAGATAATTTCCCTTTTTGGTTGGTAACAACTTTATTGATAGTTTCCCTTTTCAGTTATTTCATTTGGCTTTAAACCCGGCATGCTTTTGCGGAATAGTCTTCTCCCCACTTACGTTTTCGTTTACTTTTGCATTTTGGGGGACTGCCAAAAGCCTTACCTGACTGCTTGTTGGCTGTGCTTCAGGCCGTGCTCTCGACCTTGTCCGCCCACGTGGCTCCCACACACGCTCTGCACACGTCTATTTGTTGCTTTTAGAGTGAGCAGGGCACCATAGCGGTCCGGCACGAGACGTTGCTAGGCGCTCACAGTCCCTCGAAGAGGATCGCGGCGAATCAACTCTCTAGTGGTGTTGATTTGCTTCCTCTGTGGCGGTGGGGTTTCGGGCATGCACTCTAAGGCGATGTAGGGTCGCCTCGTCCAGTGATGGGTCGACGTTCTTGACCCCCTTGCTGGTGTTGTTTGGTGCCAGCCACAGATGCGGCTACTTCGTGGCGCTCCGACGCTCGTGTGGCATTTTCTGCACTTTGGCGTACGCTGCTGTGTTGCTGTGGTGTGATGTGGATAGGATTAGGATGTTTTGCAGCTTGTTGCCGCACATCGTGCCGTCTTCGACCTGCTGCTCAGTTAGCGCTGCCGCCATGTTGATTGCTCGGGGAAGTAGCATGAGTTTGACTCTCGCCACGTCGAGTCCCCCTCGGGGTCTCATGATAACCTTAATTTGGTCCTTCGGCAGCCGGGGTAGCCACGAAGCGGCTGCAACCCTCTGCACTGCCGATTGGGTCTTGCGCAGCTCGTTCGGTCCTTTGGTTTTGCTGTTGGCTCGGTTGTCGCTGGGGCCGCCGCCTCGTTTGTCGGGGTCTTCTTCCGAAGGCTGCCTGAGGGGTGGTCCATCCTGAGCCGTGGAAAATCTCCGAGGTCACTTCCATTCTTTCTACTGTAACAGCTTCGGGCATTTTCAGGGCTTGTTATCGGTGGTGGGGGTCTCAAGAGGCACGTGCCGCCGCCGTGCCTTCGTACTCGTCGCGAGGCCTTACGGCCATACTCCCCCAGGTGAAAATATTGCAACTGGAAACAACTGGCCCTAACTGGGAATTTGACCATAACCCGGTTGAACTGGTCCCAGTTGGGACCAACTGACAACTGGTCCCCACTGGGAATCCTGCCATAAACCACTTGATCTGGTCCCAGTTGTTTCCAGTTGCAATTGGGACCAGTTGGCAGTGGGTCCCAGCGGGGGCCAGTGGCTCTTATTGAGATCTCAATAATAGTAAGTTGGCTGTCGCAAATGGTCTCCCATTAGGAACTACTGGCTAGGGGTCTGCAGCTGGTCCCAGTAAAAATCCAACCTGATGGGGCTATTTATTTACTGGGGCTCCAATGCAAGATAAAAAAAAAAACAACCTTGGATACTCATAAGATGTTTATTTTAGAAACATTACACAGCACTCAATTTTTTTTTTGTTTTGCGGCAATCCTGATGTTTTTTCGTGAGATTTCACGTACCCGTGACCAGTGAGAGAGCGTTCCTGCAAAATAAGAGGTAACATATGTTACAGGCATGTCTCAGAATAGCCATATCAATTTAATAGATATACACAGCAGCCCAACCTTCAAAAAAAAAAATATCAGATTATATGGGGCATGATCTCTGCAATAGTGTTCGTAGTGTGAATTTTTAAAAGTCGCTGACCTCAGCGGCAAAAAGAAAAGAACTTTGGGCAGTAAGGCGAAAGTATCTTTGTTTGTACTAGAATGCATGTACCTACAGATGCAACGGAGTTCGGGAATATCCATTTGCAGTGCAAATGGATATTCCTTGTAAGTTGCGGACGCTTCCTTGCGCTTTCCTTGTAAGTTGCGGACGGAGCTACAAATGTGCACGAGTATACTTCATAGTTATTTAGCATGCCGTTCCCAAACAAGTATTGCACGGCACTGGTTTTCTGTGATGCTTCAAAACAAATGGCTGAAAATTTGCAAGCACTCCGCACAAACCCATGAACAAACATATGACAGAGCAATGCCGAAAGCACTTGTTTACGATGCGGCGTTCCGTCGTCTTAACACTCAAAACACTTTGCATTGCATTATATCTGCATGTTCTCTAGGATATTGAACAACTAGCACTTGAAGCATAAGTCATATACAGTTACCTTCAAACGGCTGCATCGCCGACAAGGGTCAGGCAGCGCAGCATTGCGCAGACAATGGATCCACATATCCTTGTTGTCACAGGAGAAAACGCTTGTCCATCGTTCGCCCGTAGTCTTCCAGAGGTGAAACTGTCTAACACTAATTCGACAAAATCTAAATTACGCACGCCATGACTCCACATTACTTATCAAAAACCGCAGAACTACGCAGTGCGTCCACCGCTTGGTAGCTAGCCCTCGCGAGTCACCACATGTGTTGTACGAACCTAGCAGCCTAGCATCGCTGTGTTTCTAAATTTTCTGCCTTTATTATCCATCTTCTTTCTTCCATTAAATATTGCGGAATTGGCAGGAAATAATTCTTCTCAGTTTAATTTTGTCCTAATCTTTGCTTCATTACTTTACTGCTTCATTTGTTTGAGCGTATGAGATAGAAACTGATGTGACGGCTGTCGAAGTAGATAGGGAGAGAGTGTGGCGTGCGTTTGAGTCGGCAGCATGTCGGCGGCAGTCTCGGAAGTGGTAGCTCTCGGCACTGCTCGATTTTTCTTTGTCGTACGGAAGTAATCGCTGTGTTGCACACAAGCCTATCGAGCAGGCATGCTCTCAGTGAGACGTCAACGAACATGCCGACGCTGCTGCTCGAACTGCACACGAAGACGGCGTACAAGAATCCATCCCGTTATCAAGAACGGATGCTGCGATGAAAATTCGAGAGATTGCCAATGAAGACATAAAATCCTTGTGGAACACACCAAGTTTACAGCACACACGACTGCACAGACTGGACCCGTGTCGTCGACTTCGGCCTCCGTCCGGACTCTCTCGACTCGAGGCAACGGTGCTTTGTCGACTGTGGCTTGGTGTTGCTTTCACCAAATCTTTTGCCTTCCGAATCGGCATGGCAGAGAGTGCTGCTTGCAGCGAGTGTGACAGCGAAGAAACGATAGACCACGTTCTTTGTCGCTGCCCTCGCTACAGCTCGCACAGACTGTCGCTAGCTGCTGTGTTGGCCCGCCTTGACGACAGACCCCTGTCGGAACAGTCAGTGCTGGAATGCCGACCCGAACTGTCTGCACAGCGAAAATCATTTAAGGCCTTACTGAACTTTTTGCGTGCCAGTGGCCTATTGAATAGGCTTTAGTACTGCCGCTCTAGAGCTTCCGTTTGTTTATATTTATTTTATCGCGCGCCTCCTCTTCTCTCCGCTTTCCTTTCCATCTTTCTTTCCCTTTCCCCATCCCCTTAGTGTAGGGTAGCAAACCGGATGCTACAATTCTGGTTAACCTCCCTGCTTTTCTCTCGTTTTATTATCTCTCTCTCTCAGTGAGACAACGGCAACATAGGCGTGCGCACAGAGGGGGGGGGGGCGGCCGCCCCCCCCTAATCACACAAGAGTGGGGGTCGCAAAATCTGCCCCATACATTGACCCTTCTAGTCACCTAAGTGGGGGAGGGGCGCAAAATCTGCCCCATACATTGACTTAGTAGGGGGGGGGCGCTGCGATGAACCTTTGCCCCCCCCCCTGATGGGGAACCCTGCACACGCCTATGAACGGATATTAACACACCGACGTCAATCGGGCCCGCTTCGCATGCGGGTATCTGCGATGGACGTAAAAAGATTGACAACAGCTTAATGACAGCAGTACTGATGCTAAAACAAGCGTACGTTTGAGTGCACTGTGTTACGCATTTGCGCAACGGAATAATCGACGATAATATACGATTTTAAAAATATACATATCAGGTCAGGTAAGACTGTTTATATTATTGTTATGGGGTTAAAACAACGCGAAGAGGAGGATGACGCCTAAACAAGAAATAATTCATTCGTAAACCATGAGACGCTATTTTCTTATTCTCTCATCGTCCATATGCTCTGTGTTAATAACGGCCCCTGACAATACTAGGCCAGTGATCAGATACCCTTCTGTGAGTATGACACAAAAAACTCCTGGATAAAACCCATTCGCTTCAAGTCCAGCAATACTACGTCGTATACATTCAAGTTCAATTTATTTTTCGTTCACTGTGAAGAATCGGTAAAACCTGAATAACTGGTCGCACTTCCAGTTACCGCACAATTAGGACCACTTGCTTCCAATATAACTGGTTATGGTTTCCAATTGGGCCCAGCTGCTTCCAGTTCAACTGGTCATGGTTTCCGTTGATGGCCAGTTGAGTTGAGTTGGGACCAGCTGCTCACTGGAAGCACTTGGTTCCCAACTGGGACCATTTGATCCAAGTTCATACCAGCTGAAACCAGTTTTATTCCCAGTTACACATTTTCACCTGCCTACCCAGAAGTGGTTAGGGTTAGCGGGTCTGGTCTCCGCTTTGCGCTTTCAAAGTCCGATGAATCGTCGAAAAATCCACTCACTGCCCCAAAGCCCGCACTTTCCTTTGTAAGGTAAACACAAACTCGCGCCAATTTTGTGCAAAAACCCGACCGAAATCATTGAAAAATGCGGGAGCCAACGTTGTCACCTCTGCACTACTCGACGCCTCCTCGCGGTCTCCCTTTGTTACCAAAGACAAGGATGTCGTCAATCACATTTACGGCACCTTCTTCACCTTCAAGGGTCTTTGCCACGTGTTTCTGAAAATATTCCAAGGGCTGATGTGATAACAAATGGCAGGCGACAAAACAGTATCGACCAAAAGGCGTTACAAAAGTTGTCAACTCTTGAGACACTGGAGCAAGCTTGACCTGGTGAAAGCCGGCTGTAGCATCTAGCTCGGAAAAAACGGCCAGGCCTGCGCAGAAAGCGCAGCACAGTCACAGCGAAAGCTGGAAGAGTGGTATTTCTAGAGCCCGTTATAAACTCTCTTGGGACAAGTACACTAGCAACGTACCCACTACGCCACAAATAATAATTTTTTGTAAAATTGGGAAGCACCCACTACGCCATTATTCGTCATTGTGCGCAGAAGGGACGTACCATCTGTAAGGCATTATGTGCACTTTGTTGATGCGACGGCTGTTGATGAAGAATTATGGCTGAGCCCTTTGTAATGGATTGGAAGCTTCAAACGATCCACGGTTACGTAATTCGCATTTTGTGGCACCCAGTCGTTCCCGCCACGCTATATAACGTACGTTAACGTGAGAAAGAGATCAGTAGCAGCCTGTCTACGCCCACTGCAAGGCAAAGGCCTCTCCCATCAGGGGCGTAGCCAGAAATTTTTTTCGGGGGGTGGGGTCAACCATACTTTATGTATGTTCGTGCGTGTGTTTGTATGTGTGCGTGTATATATATGCAAGCAAAACTGAAAAATTTCGGGGGGGGGGGGTTGAACCCCCCAACCCCCCCCCCCCCTTGGCTACGCCCCTGTCTCCCATGTTCCGCCAATCAACCCGGTCCTGTGCTTTCTGCTGCCACGTTATACCTACAAACTTCTTAATCTCATTTACGCACCTAATTTTCTGTCTCCCCCTCACGCATTTGCCATCTCTTAGAATCCAGTCAGTTACCCTTAATGACCACCGGTTATCCTGCCGACGTGCTACGTGCCCGGCCCACACCATTTCTTCTTGATTTCAGCTATGATGTTCTTAACCCCCGTTTGTTCCCTGACCCACTCTGCTCTCTTCCTGTCTCTTAAAATTACACGTATCATTTTCCTTTCCATCGCTCGCTGCGTCGTCCTCAATTTAAGTTGAACCCTCTTTGTAAGTCTCCAGGTTTCTGATCCGTAGGTAAGTACTGGTAAGATGCAGCTGTTATATACCTTCCTCTTGAGGAATAGTGGTAGATTACCATTCATGATTTGATAATGCTTGCCGAATGAGCTCCATCCTATCCTTATTCTTCTAGTTATTTCACTCTCATGGTTCGGCTCTGCGGTTACTACCTGTTCTAAGTAGACGTACTCCTTTACAACTTCCAGTGTCTTGCCACCTATCGCAAAGCGCTGTTCTCGGCCAAGATTGTTCCACATTACCTTAGTTTTGTGCATATTAATTTTCAGACCTACTCTTCTACTTCCCGTATCCAGTTCAGTAATCTTGGAGCAGTTCAGTAATCAAGAGATAGAGGAGGGGAAAGAACTTTATTGAGACCCTGAGGAAATGGATCATAGGGACCTTATGGGCCTCCTTGGCAACCTACAGAAGTGCACTTGCGAGGAACCCACTAGGCTATAAATCATCATAATTTTTGTGAAGTAGGGAAGCAGCCACTATGACATTTTTCGTCATTCTGCGGAGAACCCTGGTACCCGCTGAACACCTGTAAGGCATTATGTGCTCTTTGTTGATGCTGTGGCTGATGACGATGAAGAATTATGGCACAGTCCTTTGGGTTGGAAGCATTCAACATCCCACTCGTTGCGCAAGTCGCATTGTGTGACGCCTGGTTACAGAATTCGCGTTGTGAGGCCTGGTTGTCATTTTACTCTTCTACCACGCTACGTTACATATGCTAATGTGGTTCCTTCCCGACATGAGGCCTGTATGAGGTATTTTTGCAAAGAAATCTGAAGCACCGGCATGGCTCCGAGGTCGAATGCTGGGCTCCAACGCAGAGCGCTCAAGTTCGAACCCCGTTCCATCCTGTGATGTTTTTCTTATTTCGTGCGATAGCGGTTATGGACACCGGCGGCGGACAACTACGGCGCCAGAAACGGCCCTTGTTGTGATCTCATAACAGCTTTCGCTGTAAAAACTTCTTTGTCGCCTATCATACCAAGACCTTGCTCGACGGTCGGCAATATGTGGTGTTCTTGGACCACATTATTCAGACGAGCCAGGTCAATGCAAAGTCTGTAACCGCCCTGGGATTTTGGAACTACTACGAGTCCCGCACACCAAGAGGTTGGCTTAACTATCCGACGAATGACTCCTTCGGCTTTCATTCTGTCAAGTTCCTGTCGAACCACACCTTGCAAAGGGATGGGGATACGTGTAGGTGCAGCAAATGGCAATGGTACGGCGTAAGGTTTGAGCCTGAATTGGTACTCATCTTTCAGCGTGCCGAGGCCTTTAAACAGTTTCGCACCATGCTTCGGCTGGGGAGTTCCCACGTGTCCTTGGAATCTGACAACATTTCGTGCTTGCAGCGCGAAGAAACCTAGTAGCCGAGCAGTGAGTGACTCCACTACATAGTCGCTATTCACATCCTTTCCCTTGCCACAAGAGCTGGGAGACGCACCATCCCAGTGCACGAAGCGGTTGCCCTCCTGGACCTGTCAACAAGTTGCCGACTCGGCCGACCTGAAGGGGTACGGCAGGGAAATCGGCTGACACTGCTTAGACTTCCGCACCAGAGTCCACCTTGATAGAGGCAGCATAATTGTCTACCGTGACGTCCTCGTACTTAGTGTGCTCAGGTGCGACGACAGTGTGCAAGTGGATAGTGGCGAACTTGGTCGCTTCTGCTTTACAGGAACGACAGACCTCAGCGAAATGTGTTTTCTATCGGCAAAAATTGCAGAGGGGCCCACGTGCTGGGCATTCTGAGCGAGGATACGGCGAACATCTGAGGCTGGTTCAGTCTTGAGCGGCGCGTATCGCTGCTTGGCATCCGGACGTCGAGGTGCTTTGTGAGCTTTGGCTGGGCCTAGTTGAACTGGCATAAATCCTTGGGCAGCTGCTATTGCCGCTTTTTCTTTTTCGGCGTCTTCCCATTGACGCGCCCGAGCCCAAGCCTGCTTTAGCGACAACTTGGAGTTACGGCACAACTGCTCCGAGAGCCGAGCATCTGTTAGGCCAACCACGAACCTGTCACGCACAAGGTGATCTTCGACTTGAACAGAGAGCTAGTTGCAGCGCTTCACAAGTCTGCAATGTGTGCGTAATAGGCATCAACACTTTCGCCCGGTTCCTGAGTGGGAGTGCAAAGTCTGTTTTTGAATTTAGAAGAGAGTGTCGGAAGTTAATTGTGAACCTGATCCTGAAAATCGTGGAGAGAAGTCCTCTTGGGTACCCTCTCGTTCAAGGATTGTCAGATTTCGATTTCAGATAGATGCCGAAGACAGAAATGTGCCGTGGGAAGGTGAAAGTTGTAAAGTTTATTTGACAACAAGCTTTTTTCAGAGCATAAGAAAGATATTGTGTGTGCACAGTATAATATTCAGTTCTGCCAAGAAAAACTGCATAAACTGCAAAACAATGGAAGAGACCATGAACGCCTTGACGTTCTCTTCGTGCGCCTTATGAAGCATGACCTGTCGTTCTCGATCTTATGGGAAGTGCTGAAGCCTGTACACGGCTCTTGCTTAGCCGTGGACAGGCTTCAGTAGAAAGAGGTTTCAGTGCAAACGAGCAGATCGCGGTCGAAAAGAGTATATCTCTCAACAAGTCATTGCGAGGCCGTGAAAACCCACGGTGGGCTGCTTAATGTTCCATTGTCGGAAGGACTGAAGTCATCAGTGCACCAAGCCAGGCATAGACATACGATAACATAACTGGCTAGTAGAACGAGCAGGTACACAGGTATGCACTGACCCAGGCGGCCAACATGAACACAAGCGACATGGGTAGCCTGCCGGCCTCAACTTACCTCAGCATCGGCAAGCTGTACACGATCACGGCCAACGTCGACGTGCGCAATGGCCTCGTTAATGGAAACACGGGCACCTTGTGGTACATTGAGCATGATGAACACAACAACCTCTTGCGACTTTGACTTAAATTTCCAGCGTCCACGGTAGGCGTTGTCGCCCCAGCCAGGACAAAGCACATCACTACCGCATACCCTCAGTAGAATTGAAATCAGTGCCCGGGGGACTACGAACCACCGCAACCACGACATATGCCAGAAAAATATCTCGTGTAAGAGGGCAGTTTCTGCTTGTGCAAGCAAACGCCATAACTATATATGTCACAAAGGGCCACACACGCCCAAGGTATTCTGAGGATAGGATAAGCGCCAACCACTGAAGTTGGTCTACGTAGCACTTTCCAGGACTACAAGCCTTGACGGCCTATGCCTCACAAACACAAAAGGTGACTTCAGGTTCCGACATGTCGCTGGCTCTATCGACACACCCTGGACGACATGACCCGGCTAGCAAACAAGCATCCAAACATTGTCTACCACCTTCATTCGGTGCCACAACCAAAACAATCACCTCACGCTCACCGCTCTCAACGTACAATCAGTGCACGCGCACATGCACGACCTCGAAAGAGACTCTCTCGTCACAGATCTTTGCATGTTAGCAGTTTCCGAGACCTGGAGCGATGAGCCCACTGCAATCACGGGATTCCAATATGTGTGTTCCACAGCAAGGGCTTCATTGCAGGTGCGTCGGCGTGGGCACATATAAGAACACGGCGATGTGCAACTTCAACGTAAGTTGCAACCCACTTATCCGGCCGCCAGACACCGAACATACTGCCGCGCGTCTTATGTTTCATGAGTTGAAGCTACACCCTCCAAGACTGTCAGCAACGCTCAGCGCAAACCGCGCCACATTGTTCGCGAAGCTTCCCGATCATTGTAGATCGTTTTGTTAAGATTGCGCGCCGCGCGCGAATGTTCCAGCTTTGTCGAGAGATAACGCCGCCACCAGCGATATCGCTGGAAAGTTCGATAGCCTCTGTATAAAAGCCGACACGCTTGACCGCTTGTCAGTTGATCGACGGTCGATGCTCTCTTCGCCGCTATCAGTTTATTGCTGTAGCTGGAGTTTCATTTTCCCGGCCACAAGTTCGGCCTAATAAAGAGTCATCTCCGACGTGCTGACTGCTGCCTTCGTCGACGTCACGACCACGTGACAATACAAACAAGCAACGGAATCGGCGAGGCCTGCATTGCGCACATCAGTCACAATAGCAGAGACATTGCGCTCGTCGCCATATCAGTCAAGAACCCCTTCCGCACATACACACTGATTCCTGAAACGTGCGTGCGTTCATCATCATAATGGAGAAGTATACGCACGACATATCCGCTTACAGCGTCTGGTGTTGGTAATACCGATGTTGCTGTTAGCATCGTTACGCAACTGTAAAGAACTGGTTAGAAACACATGTGCGACTCTTCAACGTATGTGTGTGTGTGTATTAGAGCTGTGCACGGGCCGTATTTCCGAGCCCGAGCCCGGCCGGGCCCGCTGACTTTGTCGAAGGCCCGCCCGAGCCCGACGGCAAAGGGCTGCGAGCCCGCCCGGCCCTCCCGACGTACGAAAACACAATCCCGGGCCCGGCCCGGCCCGGCTTTTTGAAGGTTCGCTGCGAAAACAAAACATCGTTTTCCGGCAATTTGGCATTTTATTGAGCATATCGAATATGATCAAACGACGCACGACGAACAGTCTCTATTACGCAGATTTACAAATTACAAGTAGACGGCCTCATGCCAGCAACAATGGAGTTCGCTCGCCAAAGCCGTCACGTGTATGGGGTATGCCCATGCAAGCGTCAGCTTGCACGAAGGCGATCTACGTCGGGTCGCTGTCGCGTGCATTTTCACTCATATCTAACGCGAACAGTCGCGTGGCGCCATCACTATAGCTCGGGTGGTGTTACTTCTCTGTTTGTCGGAGTGCAACAGAGTCAGTGCTTTACCTGCTCCCCTTTTGTTTAAAGTAGCGAATGGAAAGGAAAAGCGGTAAAGTGCGGTCGCGGAAAAGGCGCTGCATGCGTGCCGGAAAACAATTCCCGCTCATTCCCTATATTTCGGGCTTGAGTCGGGCTTTGCGCCGGGCCCGAGCCCGGCCCGATAAACTAAGTAGCCCGAACCCGGCCCGGGCCCGAGGTGAAAAATGCGTCGGCCCGCCCGAGGCCGGGTCGGGCTCGTGCTTTCGGGCTACCCGGAGCCCGTGCACACCTCTAGTGTGTATACCATTTGCGCCTATCTTTAGCGTCATTTCGTAACGTCTCACTCTGTGTAGAACAGTCACCTTCCTGCCACACGCTTCGCATTGCGTCGATTCCCACGGTACGGGGAATCTGCCGAATATTTTTGCCTTTAGATCGTTCTGGGGTACGGCGCTGTCTTCACTGCCCTCGAGCATGGCGCTTTCGCCGTCAGAGCTGTCTTCGCTAGCTACCGCCTTCGCTTATGTGCATTGTGTGCCTGTTGCATCCGAGGTGTTTGTTCTGTTTGTGTGTGCGCATGACTATCCAGGGTGTCTACCCACCGGGGAAACCGGGGATTCTCAGGGATTTTGGATAGTTTGCAAATACTCAGGGAAATTGTGCTCCAACCAGGGAGAATTCGCAGTAACTGTCTTGAAAGGGAACGAAAGTCGCGGTAGGCTGGCTCGAGATTTTGTGAACGTATTTTTCAAATCGAACGGCGCTGCGGAAAGGGGCGCACCTCGATGCTCTCCTCGCCTTCCGAGCGGTGGAGTGGGAGAGAATCCGGCTAATGCGTAGCATGCGAGAACCATGAACCACGGCAATCGCGCAATGTTGTTAGGACGTTCTGTGACTACGCGGTGTAGTTCTGTATTTTTGTCACGCGTGCCGTGTGTTAGAGCCCGATATGGTGTTTTGTTTACGCCGCGTGTAACTACTCTAGTGCGCGGTGTGATCAAACGAGGGACAGGTTCGCACGCGCGGCTTGTTGTGTTCATGCTTTTGCTTCACAAAAGTGAACCCCTATAGTTGTAACCGAGCCTATGTACAGGCATGTGTACAGGGGTGGTCAAAAGTTCCCAGGCCCCGCTACCATGAGATTACATGGAACAGCGGCCTGGTAACTTTTGACCATCCCTGTACTACAATGGGAGAACACTAAGCTGTCTCTCAACGAGGACACGCAACTTGTGGTTACAAACATGTGTTGAGAACCTACTGGCACTCGATTCAGAGTACTGTGTATTTAATATGGGAGAGCTGTGTGCAGCCGTCTCCATGCGAACAAGCGTTGTAATAACAATAATATTCGGGGTTTTACGTCCTAAAACCACGATTTGACTATGAAGGACGCTGCAGTGGGGAGTTCCGGGAAGGCTCAGAACAACTGGTTTTACTGAAGGTCGGTATCAAGTCCCACCAACTCTTGTTCCAAGTGCTTTACTTGTACCACGATTGCCAGAATCTGGAGGACACGACG